>NC_059267.1:1563617-1591117 GCF_017591435.1 Portunus trituberculatus
ACACACACACACACACACACACACACACACACACACACACACACTTTGATACGAGTAACGAAAAGATTAAGGAAAAACTAAGGGAAGAGAGAGAGAGAGAGAGAGAGAGAGAGAGAGAGAGAGAGAGAGAGAGAGAAAACATGAATAGGAAAGAAAATACACCTTTCATGTTTCTCAATTATTCTTTAGGCGAAATGAGAGAGAGAGAGAGAGAGAGAGAGAGAGAGAGAGAGAGAGAGAGAGAGAGAGAGAGAGAGAGAGAGAGAGAGAGAGAGAGAGAGAGAGAGAGTGAGGAAATGAAGAGAAAAGGAGGAAAGAAAACAAGATGGAGGAGGATGTGAAGAAAGTGAGAAGAAAAATTAGTGCAGAGAGAGAGAGAGAGAGAGAGAGAGAGAGAGAGAGAGACAGAGAGACAGAGAGACGATGAAAAAAGGAGATAGAAGAGGAACAGACAAAGGAAAACGAGGAAAGAGAGAAAATAAGAATGAGAAAAGCAGAAAATAGAAAAGAAGCGAAAGAGAGAGAGAGAGAGAGAGAGAGAGAGAGAGAGAGAGAGAGAGAGAGAGAGAGAGGTGAGGGGTTGTAATCATTGAGAAAAGGTGTAATTATCTCTCCCAATAGCACGCTGTCTTTGTGGGATCGAGGAGACAAACCAATTAAGATTACCTGTGAGTGTGTCGGTGGTGGGAGGAGTGAGTGTGTCGGTAGGGGGGGGTGTGTGTGTCGGTGGTGGGGGGGCGGGGGGGGTAGGAAGATGACATACTTGTTTTGCAGCGCTGATCACCTCTTGTCCACATTGCTTTTCATCATCTCTTCACCTCATTCGTCTCCTTGTTTCGTCCTTCTCCTTCTCCTCCTCCTCCTCCTCCTCCTTTGTCTCCTTGTCAATTTCTTCTTCTCAGGCTTCTTTTCTTGTTCTATCTTTGACCTATTCTTTTTCTCTCTTCTTTCTCTTCCTTCCTTCACCTTGAAACTTTCTTATCATTAATGTTCTCTTTGTAGTTGCGCATGTTCATTCTCACATGTATCACCACCACCACCTCCACCTCCACCACCACCACCCTCACCACCACCACCACAAACATAACCATCCCCCAGTATCTTATCACCACGTGCAGCAGTTTTCCACAGTAATCAGTTTGGCTTCACGGCGCTCTGATCCCATCGCTGCCACCAATATACAACAAACCATATCCCAGCAAGGCAGCGGCGGCGTGACCTTCAAAACAGGATGGGGAAATTCTGGCCAGCTCTCATAGTCCTTGCACCTCTCTATATGTAAAACGTGGCCACGCTATTCTATGTCTGTGCTGGATATGACGCCCCCTTCCTGCCTGGCCTAAGACATTTTGATTTTAGTGTGTTGTGTTCATTGGATGTTTTACGTTTGTGGGGTTCCAGATTGCTTGAAGTTTAATGAAGTACTGGGACGCATTTTTATCACGAGTTTTGAGTATGATTAGACGATTTTATTGATGTTAGGAAGGGTCTATAGGGGATCAGAACATTAATGGCTGCAGTCTTCACATTTTAATCCCCACATAAGTTTCTGAAGCAGTTTAAAATCACCAAATAGTCACCAGAATGAATATGGAAACGTGTCTTGGTAATGAATTGCTGGTTGTGTTTTGAATGCATGACCGCTATCACCACCACCATCACCACCACCATCATCATCACCACCACCACCACTACCACTGTTGATATTCATATTGTCACGGAAGAAAGCACCTGCTCAACTTTACAACGAGGAAGTGAAGTGGATGTGAAATTAAAAAGAAAAAAGGAAAGGCAGTGTTATTCCACATAGATTACATCCACCATTACTCTCAACACTGAAGCAACAATCACACAACTTCGATAGAAACCACGTTTATACAAGTAACTCCACACACACACACACACACACACACACACACACACACACACACTAACTTTCCCATCCACCAAACACAGAAACATACAACATTCACCCAGAAAAGATTTAAAAACACTAACAACACAAAAAAATTCTATCAACCAACACATCTCGTTCAAATTTTTACTCGTTCACATATTTCACCTGACACATGACACCTGGATGAGGAAAAGCCCTGAGTGGGTCACGTGTCACCTACCTGGCGAGGATATCAGGTAACATAAATTCCTGAAGTTCAGACTAGTTAAAAAGAGGTCAGGTGACGTGTGAATGTGTAATACTAGATGGTGAAATAATGTATGTGTGTGTTTGTGTATGTATACGTGTGTGTGTGTGTGTGTGTGTGTGTGTGTGTGTGTGTGTGTGTGTGTGTGAGCGTGGGCGTAACGTGAGAAAAGGCAGGTGTGATAAACTGACAATGTAGAGGACAGCAGATGTGCAAGTTGTGAAAGCAAATGTGTGTGTGAGAGAGAGAGAGAGAGAGAGAGAGAGAGAGAGAGAGAGAGAGAGAGAGAGAGAGAGAGAGAGAGAGAGAGAGAGAGAGAGAGAGAGAGAGAGAGAGAGAGAGAGAGAGAGAATAAAGCAAAATAATAACCATGTGTGTGTGTGTGTGTGTGTGTGTGTGTGTGTGTGTGTGTGTGTGTGTGTGTGTGTGTGTGTAGCCCAGCAAGCCTGTCCACCTCTCCAGTGGCGTTGATACTCCTACATAAATCTCACTCGCTTACGGACACAATTTCTTCCTGTGTCGTAAATTTTCCTCTCCAGTCTGCAGAGGAGGAGGATGAGAAGGAGGAGGAGGAGGAGGAGGAGGAGGAGGAGGAGGAGGAGGAGGAGGAGGAGGAGGAGGAGGAGGAGGAGGAGGAGGAGGAGGAGGAGGAGGAGGAGGAGGAGCGTGCTGGAGAGATGGGTGGTGTAAGAGCGTAAGAGACATGAGAGAGAGAGAGAGAGAGAGAGAGAGAGAGAGAGAGAGAGAGAGAGAGAGAGAGAGAGAGAGAGAGAGAGAGAGAGAAGAGAAAATAGAAAGAAAGAAAGAAAATGAGGAAGAGAATGAGAAAGTAAGAGAGAGAGAGAGAGAGAGAGAGAGAGAGAGAGAGAGAGAGAGAGAGAGAGAGAGAGAGAGAGAGAGAGAGAGAGAGATTTTAGATGCATAGACACAGGCAAACACATAACAAGCTGATAGATATATAGATAAATAAACAAAACAGACACTCGTAACAAAAACAAGAAGAAATATCAATAATAGAACACAAAAAACAGATGAACAATAACAAATAACAACTTTACAGAACATTTTCAGCATTTTATAACCTCACCTTTACAAATTAATGAGAAAATTTAATAACAAGTAAACACAAGTAAATATTATAAAACGCCTTACAAAACATACAAAAAAATCTCTCTCTCTCTCTCTCTCTCTCTCTCTCTCTCTCTCTCTCTCTCTCTCTCTCTCTCTCTCTCTCTCTCTCTCTCTCTCGTGTCACTTACTCTCTCTTAGACTCATTAATTCGAGACTCTCACTCCATCTTTGTCACTTCTACTCTTCCTTATTCATCTTTATTACTTTCCTCACTTATCTTCTTCCTTCTCTCTCTCTCTCTCTCTCTCTCTCTCTCACTCTCTCTCTCTCCATTTTTTTCCCTCCTTGTTCACACGATAAATCTTCAAGGTACGTTAAAACCATTAGTGAGAGAGAGAGAGAGAGAGAGTGAGAGTGAGAGTGAGTGTGTATGTACGTGTGTGTGTTTCTCGAACTTTGCAAACAACACTGCCACCTCTAAATCCTTCTCTTTTATTTTCATTTCTCTACTTTTTTTTTTTTTTTTTTTTGTCTTTTCTCCTTCCTTCATTTTCTCTTTCCTTGCTCGTAAACTTCTTGGGTGAACTAATACCACTCTCTCTCTCTCTCTCTCTCTCTCTCTCTCTCTCTCTCTCTCTCTAATGGCATCCAACGTGTAATCTTCTCTCCTTTCCCTTCTATTCTCCTCTTCTTTCCTACTCCTCCTCCTCCTCCTCCTCCTCCTCTTCCTCCTCCTCCTCCTCCTCCTCCTCCTCCTCCTCCTCCTTCTCTTCTTCTTCTTCTCTCTTTCTCTCTCTTCCTTCACGTACTTAATATTGATGGATTGCATTAATGTGAAGGTGTGGGCGCCAGAGAGCGAGAGAGAGAGAGAGAGAGAGAGAGAGAGAGAGAGAGAGAGAGAGAGCAGTAATATTAGTATTTTAGTTTCCTTGTTTTCACTGTGTGTGTGTGTGTGCGTGTGTGTGTGTGTGTGTGTGTGTGTGTGTGTGTGTGTGTGTGTGTGTGTGTGTGTGTGTGTGTGTGTGTGTGTGTGTGTGTTTGATGTCAGGAATATTCTACTTGTTGTTTCCTTCATTTCCTTTCTCTCTCTCTCTCTCTCTCTCTCTCTCTCTCTCTCTCTCTCTCTCTCTCTCTCTCTCTCTCTCTCTCTCTCTCTCTCTCTCTCTCTCTCTCTCTCTCTCTCTCTCTCTCTCTCTCTCTCTCTCTCTCATCCTTCACCCCGCCTTGTGTTTCTGTCCTACTTCTTCTGTGTCTTTTGGAATGTATGAGTGTGTGCTCCTCCTCCTCCTCCTCCTCCTCCTCCTCCTCATCTTCCTCCTCCTCCTCCCCTTCCTCCTCCTCCTCCTCCTCCTCTTCTGCACGAGGCGGAAACGAGATACAAAATAAGGAAAAGGAAAAGAGAAGCAGTGTTTTCCTTTTCTTTCTTTCCTTCTTTCTCTCTTTCTCCTTTTTCATTTTGTATTTTCCACTTTTTGTTACAGTTTTGTTTCTTATTTCTTTTTTTTTTACTTTTTTTTCCTGGTTTTTTTTTCCACTGGTTCCTTTTTATTTTTAATCTTTTTGTTGTTTTTTTCATTTGTTTTATTCATTCATACAGTTTCATATTCGTTCTCTCTCTCTCTCTCTCTCCGTTTTTTTCCCCTTTCAGAAGAGGGAAAGGAGGAGGAAATGGAAGAAGAGGAGGAAGAGAAGGAGGAGTAGAAAGAAGAAGAGGAGGAGGAGGAGGAGAAGGAGGAGGAGTAGGAGAGATAAAAAGAGGAGGAGGAAGAGAAAGAAGAAGAGGAGGAGGAAGAGGAGTAGAGAGAAGAGGAGGCGGAGTAAAAAAAAAAAGAGAAGTAGAAATGGACAGAATAGAGAGAGAGAGAGAGAGAGAGAGAGAGAGAGAGAGAGAGAGAGAGAGAGAGAGAGAGAGAGAGAGAGAGAGAGAGAGAGAGAGAGAGAGAATGGAGGAAAGAACAGGACGGTAGAATAAATAAAGGAAGAACAAATCTGAGAATAATAAGAACAAAAACAAAACAAGAAAAAACAACAAGAACAAGGAAAAAATGGAAGTCGAAGAAGAAGAAGAAGAAGAAGAAGAAGAAGAAAAGAACACTCGACAGGATAGTTAAAGATGAACACTTACTTTCAACCTCCCCCCCTCTCTCTCTCTCTCTCTCTCTCTCTCTCTCTCTCTCTCTCTCTCTCTCTCTCTCTCTCTCTCTCTCTCTCTCTCTCTCTCTCTCTCTCTCTCTCTCTCTCTCTCTCTCTCTCTCTCTCTCTCTTTCTCTCACCTGCAAAAGAAAGAAGTCTCCCCAAGTCTCGGGTTACCTGTGTGCATCCGTACCTGTGATTTAGACACCTGCTTACGTGGAGAGTAGAAGAGAACTTAATTAACTTAGGTATCGCAGTAACACCGATCGGAAAGGTAGGAGAGAGAGAGAGAGAGGGGGAGGAATGAAGAAGGCATTGGATTGGAGGGTGACACACACACACACACACACACACACACACACACACACACACAGAAACATACCTAAACAAAAACAAATACACCAAAAGGCAAGAAATATGAGGAGACACACACACACAGAGGGAGACTTAGAGCTAATGGTTAGGCATATAGATGGACAGATGAGCTTGAAAATAGACACAAATTGACAGATACTGAAAAAACTAGGAGGACTGATAGATGGATCCCGGACACCAGGATTAGAGAGGAGATAGGAAGCGTGATTAATTGGCCTCGGAAATGGGACACAGGTTGAGAGAGAGAGAGAGAGAGAGAGAGAGAGAGAGAGAGAGAGAGAGAGAGAGAGAGAGAGAGGTTAATTGATAGGTGTGTTGATTGATAGACAGTGGATAAGTAGGATAGGTAAAGGGTTAATTGGTTAATGGTGAATAGGAAGGTACAAAGGTAAGATTGGTAAATCAATACATGATTAAAGAGAGAGAGATTAACAGATATAGATGAATGAATATAGATGATTCATAAACAGATAGACATAACTTGATTTATATGCAGAGAGAGAGAGAGAGAGAGAGAGAGAGAGAGAGAGAGAGAGAGAGAGAGAGAGAGAGAGAGAGAGAGAGAGAGAGAGAGAGAGAGAGAGACTTCGACATAGATAAAAACAGATAACCAGAAAGAAAGAGAAAGAGAGAAAGCTAGCAAAAAAAAAAAAAAACACACATAACCGAATTAATTAATAAAACCGAAAACGCAAAAATAGACGAAAGCGACAAATACTCGAAAAAAAAAAACTACTTAAAAGACACGTAAAAGTAAACAAACTCTTGCCTTCCTTAAAAGCCGAACTCTAAAATCTACTTTTCGTTACAATTTGATGAATAATAATGTTCGCTCGCATGTTTACAAGTGACTGGCAAAAGCTGGATGAAAACAGATGATGCAAATAGAACAGATAAATAAATAAATGAATAAATAAATAACTCAGCATTTCAGTGACGGGGAAAGAAATGAATTATGAACAACTGGGTCCACGTGAAATATTTACGACACACGTTAATATGAAGGAATGAATAAATGAGTAAATACATGAATTAAAAAAACATCCAAAATCACACAGTACACCAGAGAGAGAGAGAGAGAGAGAGAGAGAGAGAGAGAGAGAGAGAGAGAGAGAGAGTTAGATTTCCTACAGGTGTGCTTGACAGGAAAACAGTTGTGATTGTGCGGAAAAAAAAACTACACTCACTGTGACAGGTGTGTGGCGTGGCAGGTGTGGTGGTGGTGGTGGTGGTGGTGTGACTGGTGGCGGCGGAAGGTAGCGAGAAAGTTTGTAATTCCGGGTTACATTGTGTGTGTGTGTGTGTGTGTGTGTGTGTGTGTGTGTGTGTGTGTGTGTGTGTGTGTGTGTGTGTGTGTGTGTTTGCTTTCTGTTTGTTTATGTGTTTGCTTTTCATTGGTGTTTATGAATGTGTTATGTATTCATTTATTGTTGTTGTTGTTGTTGTTGTTGTTGTTGTTGTTGTTGCTTTCCTATCTGTTATTCGTTTTATTTTGCTTTTCGTGTTTGTGTTGTTGCTTTTCATCGGTTACGTGAGTGTTGGCTTCATATGATTTTCTACTTTTTTGTTTTCATTTCGTGTTCGTTTATTTTTTCTTTCCTATTTCTATTCTATTTTCTACTTTTATTTTTTTGCATTACTTATTCATAACTGATGCGTGAACCTTCTATTGGGAGTCATATTGTTCTTATTTATTTGATTATCTATTGACTTTGTTTTATTATTAACTCCTTCAGTACCATGACGTGTTTGCATTCATTCATTCATTCATTCATTCATTCATTCATTCATGCATTCATTCTACTTACTCTTTGGTGGTTTTCGCAGCTTCAGAAACTCATGTGGGGGATTAGAATAGTGAAGACTGTGGCCATTAATCTTTTGACCTCCATAGACTCTTCCTAATGTCAATAAAAGGGTCTAATGGTACACAAATCTTAAGGTAAAAGTATGTCCCAGTATCCGTAATTTTTTTTTTTTTTTCTGAGTGATATATTGTCTTTACTTATTTTGTTCACTCACTTTATCAATAATCACTGTTTTGTTTTCCTTTACTCCTATTCATTACTTTTCCTAACTTTTTTTGCATCGTTTCTCTTAACATGAAATTATTGTTGTTTTTTTATTCTCATCATTTTTTTTTCTTTCGACTTTTTTAACTATTTTATAAACCCTTTAATTTAGCTTTTTTTTTTTTTGTATTTTTCTCTTTTTTCCTCCCCGAACACGTTATGAGCCTCGTCTGTCCTTCACCACTGCTCTGATGCACAATGATTACCTGCACGTGACTTGGTATCAATGCTTCGATGGAAATCTTGAAAAGGTACATCACAAAATATTCTCGTACGTTTTTTTTTTTTTTGCATTGACAAAGTAATTATATATTCACTTGGACTTATTTTTTCCCTTCTTTATTAGCATAGTGGAGCGTGAATTGCGTTCCGCCTCATTTTCCCTCCGATAAACTGTATTCCGTCACCTGCAGAAATTCGTGTATTTTTTTGCTTTCTGCTCGGCGTGTAAAACTATGAAGAGAAATCGCTTTCATCTCTCAAAGTTGCCGTTCCATGTTTAGTTAAGATACAAAGAGAGGAAAAAGAAAAAAGAAATTACCGCTTTGTTTACGAGTAGAAAAGAGAGAGAGAGAGAGAGAGAGAGAGAGAGAGAGAGAGAGAGAGAGAGAGAGACGAAAAAAAGAAAAACAAAAAGAAATGAACGCTCTTGTTATTTACGAGTAGAGAGAGAGAGAGAGAGAGTGAGAGAATGAGTGAGAGTTAATAAGTCCATGTTGAATTTCACGCTTGTCGTCCGTGAAATTGAGAAGTGAACGTGTTGTGTGTCATGAAGGTGTTTGCTTAATTACGAGTGTCACTTTTTTCCTCATCATAATTTAAAAGCGACGAACGAATGTGTGAATAAATGATGACCTTAATTGATTGTTGAGTAAGAATATGAGCAAGTGAACTAACTTTACATGCATAAAAAAAATAAAAACAAACTCGTACATTGGTTGATGAGAAAAATAGGAACTGAGGAATGTATAAAGGAAAGTTGACCACCACCACCACCACCACCATCACCCCTACCACCACCAACACCACTACCACCACCACCATCAGTGCCACCAAGTTAAGACCACAAGACAACATTAACCCCTTCAATACTGGAACACATTTTTACCTTGAGATTTCTTTACGATTCGACTCTTTTATTGGCATTCGGAAGGGTGTATGGGGGTCAGAAGATTAATGGCCACAGTCTTCACTATTCTAATCCTCCACATAAGTATATAAAGCTGTATAAAATCACAATATATTCAGTAGAATGAATATAGTAACGCGTATTGGTGCTGTAGGAGTTAAATAGATGTTCATTAACCCCTTCAGTACCATGACAAGTTTTCATATTAACTCTGCTTACTAGTTGGTGATTTTATACAGCTTCAGAAACTCATGTGGGGATTAAAACAGTGAAGACTTTAGCCATTAATCTTCTGACCTTCATAGACCCTTCTAGTGTAAACAAAATCGTCTTAGCAAACCCAAAACTAGTAAAATATGGCCCAGTACTGAAGAGGTTAATGCAAATAACTCTATGAAACTAAACACTTCTGCTCTGACTTGTTATTGACATCTGCCATTCATCCTTCCCGTTTTGTTTGTTGATGTGGTGTGTTCGTTGCGCCGGAAAGCGATCAGTGGCGAGTTGTAAGCTTGTCATTTGGTGTTGTGTTGTGGTGTTGTGGTGATGGTGTTGCGTTTGACAGGTAACGTGAAGGTGAAATGATAACTATTTTTGTCAATATTCATCCTCATTTTTCATTTGCTACTAGAGATTTTTTTTAATCCCTTCAGAACTGGGACGCATTTTCATCATGAACTTTTGGGTGTGATTAGACGATTTTATTGACATTAAGAAGGGTCTATGGAGGTCAGAAGATTAATGGTCAGAGTTTTCACTATTTTAATCCCAACATAAGAACGTTTTCAGGCCACAGAGATGAGTATTTGAGGTCTCATGAGTGTTTTCCTTCATTTTATGGTTGTGTAGAATGGTCAAACAGTAAGCAGAATGAATATGAAAACGCGGCATAGTACTGAAGGGGTTAATTACGAAAAAAAAGGCACACATTTGAATTATTTTTACGTCATGATACCTCTTTACTATCATATTTTGACTGTTTTTTTCTATTTATCTAGTTAAAAAATCTTATATTCTAACAATTTGCCTTTATGTATTAACGAACGACAAGAAAAGAGGCATTAGTATTCACACACACACACACACACACACACACACACAGTGATAGACACCCTCCTTTCTACATAAAGCCGTACACACGCACACTATCGAAAGGCATCGTTTTGAAGGGGAAGGAAATCCATTAGTGTGTGTGGAGCGAGTATCAGTAGGCGAAGCGAGGGAGGCGAGGCGTGGGAAGGCGTAGGAAGGTGTAAGAGGGCGTGCTAATCCCTCCTCATTTCTCCCACACCACTTGATGCACGCTACACATTCAGAAACGCTTTGCTCTCACACCAACACTATTTTCAAAGGCCACAGAAAGGACTGGCCGAGTTCTCAAATTGTTTCTTCCTTTGGTAATGTAGAAATCTTGTTAATCTGTCTCTAGAACCGTAAAAAACACCATAAAAACCTTGTTATTTCAGGTAGACTCATTAGTGTTTCAGAGTAAGGTCTTCTAGTGAGTGAAACTGCTACCTTCTTCTCCTTTTCATTTTTTTCTAGTGTTCTTTTTATGCAAGAGGGGAAGCCAAAGGGCAATAAAAGATTAAATAAGAGGTCCACTTGAATGCCAGTTCCCTTAAAGATCAAAATAGCGTTAGCCAAAAGTCTGGGACAAATGTCTTGAAACCTCCCTCTTAAAAGTCAAGTCGTAGGAAGATGGAAATACAGAAACAGGCAGGGAGTTCCAGAGTATGAATGATTGAGAGTACTGGTTACCTCTTGCATTAGGGAGTTGGACGAAATAGAGGTGAGAGGAAGAAGAAAGCCTTGTGGAACTTACTACCTGTTTCTGTATATCCATCTTCCCACGACTTGATTTTTTTTAATTAAGAGAGAGGTGTCAAGACATTCGTCCCTGAATTTTGGTTAACTCTCATGTTTTTTTTAGGGAACTGGCCTTTTATTCCATGTTTTGTTGCCCTTGAGCAGCTCCTGCATAAAAATAAATAGCAGTGAGGCATAGTTAGCTCAGTGTACAAATCTTCTCCAGTTGTTTGTCCCTTGCATCTTCCCCTGTGCACGCCACCCTTTGCAGTTCTACCAATTAGCTGACCTTGCTTCTGTGCTTTCAGTTGGAGCAAGACTTGAAATCTAGGCTCATCAATATTCCCTGCCATCTCACTTTGTCTTCCTCCTTGATTTTCTCTCAGCTGGTTTTCTCTAGGCTCTTTTAATCCTTATCTTATCGTACATGACTAAGCCATTTCATTTTACCTACCACTGGAATGTTGTACTATTTTAACCCCTTAAGCACCATGACGCGTTTCCCTATTCATTCTGCTTACTGTTTGGTGATTTTATACACCTTCAGAAACTTATGTATGGATTAAATTAGTGAAAACTCTAGCCATTGATCTTTTGACGTCCATAGACCCTTCCTAATGTCTTTAAAATGGCCTTATCATACACAAATCTCAAGGTAAAAAATGTGTCCCAGTAATGAAGGGATTAAGAACGTTTCCAGGCCACAGAGATGGGTATTCGAGGTCTCATTAGTGTTTTCCTTCATTTTATGGCAGAGAAACCTTGTTATTTTAATGTTTCATGGCGGAATCACCTTTGAGAACCTCTATTTAATTATAAACTCTCGCAGGAAACACTCGAGAGCCACAGAGATGATCAAAGTCGATGTTTCATAACTGTTTCTTCCTTTCATAGTATAGAATCATCTTAATCTAATCTGTTAATCAAGAAAACCCTTTTGAAAATGTTCCTCTTTCACCCAATCCAATTCTCTCTCTCTCTCTCTCTCTCTCTCTCTCTCTCTCTCTCTCTCTCTCTCTCTCTCTCTCTCTCTCTCTCTCTCTCTCTCTCTCTCTCTCTCTCTCTCTCTCTCTCTCTCTCTCTCTCTCTCTCTCTCTCTCTCTCTCTCTCATTATTGATGTCTCAGAATCTTGTTAATGTAATCTGTTAATCATGAAAACACTTTAAAATTTTCTTTCCATTTCATCTTTTTCCTTCTTTTCCTCTCCTATCTTTGCTTTCCTGATTCATTTATTTCTGTTCTCTCTCTCTCTCTCTCTCTCTCTCTCTCTCTCTCTCTCTCTCTCTCTCTCTCTCTCTCTCTCTCTCTCTCTCTCTCTCACACACACACACACACACACACACACACACACACACACACACACACACACACACACACACACACACACACACACACACACACACACACATCTTAGTCCCCCACCTTAGTAATCTTGGGTACAAATTAAATCACTTTGTATTCTGAGACGAAGAAAATAAGAAAAAAGAAAAAAAAATGACAAGTCCCTGTTTTTCAGTGAGGCATCAGAAGTGGTATTAAAGAAAACGGGATCAGGTTTCCCACTTTCCTTACGTCAGCGCGGGAAATAATGATGCGTTTGAGAAATTAGTGAGTGGAGAGAGAAAAAGAGAGAGAGAGAGAGAGAGAGAGAGGGTAGGGGGAGAAGTGTAGATTGAAAACAGTAGCAAGGGTTTAGAATAGAAGAAGGAAGTGGAAAAATAGAGAAATAAAAATGAGAGAAAAGTTATATTCCCAAACAAGATTAATTGAAGGGGAAAAAAATATCGTGTTTTTTTTTTTTTAATCTCCTAGAATTTTTATCTCCTTCTCTTCCTCTCTTTTTTTTTTCTCTCTCTTCTTTTTTTCCTTATTCATCACTTCTCTTCCTCCTTCTATTCCTCTCACTTCTCCTTTATTATCTTTCCACATTCTTTTCTCTCCATTATCCCTTCTTTTCTTCCTCTCCTTTCTTCTTCACTTCCCTCCTCCTCCTCCTCTCCTGTACTTTTTTTCTTCCTCCATCGTATTCTCTCTCTCTCTCTCTCTCTCTCTCTCTCTCTCTCTCTCTCTCTCTCTCTCTCTCTCTCTCTCTCTCTCTCTCTCTCTCTCTCATCCTTCTTTCTCCTTTAGTTATTTTCCTCCTTTTTTCCCTCATATCACTCCTCCTCCTCCTCCTCCTCCTCCTCCTCCTCCTCCTCCTCCTCCTCCTCCTCCTCCTCCTCCTCTTCTTTAATACTTCACCTGAGCTGCTTTGCATATTCAGTAATTGGATTTTAAGAACAGGTAAGGTGCCTCTATCGAAGAGCACCTGAGTGTGTGTGTGTGTGTGTGTGTGTGTGTGTGTGTGTGTGTGTGTGTGTGTGTTTGATGTAGATAAGGTATTGTGTGTGAAGAGAAGTGTGTGGTTCTCTCTCTCTCTCTCTCTCTCTCTCTCTCTCTCTCTCTCTCTCTCTCTCTCTCTCTCTCTCTCTCTCTCTCTCTCTCTCCTCGTTTATAAGGGCAACAAGGAGAGATAAAACCATCGCACCTTTTATTGATTTACTACATAGACACACAATAAAGTTGACTCCGTTGATTGCCAATTTGGTTGTGCTTGATGTATGCTTCGTGGTGGAGGAGGAGGAGGAAGGAGGAAGGAAGGAGGAAGGATGGAGACACTTTGGATGGGAAGGAGGAAAAGGAAAGGAAAAGATAGAGGAGAACGCGTTTGAGATTTATCCTGGGAATGAGGAAGACGAAGATAAAGAGGAGGAGGAAATGGAGAAGGAGGAGGAGGAGGAGGAGAAGGAGGAGGAAGGGAAGGAGAGAGGAGAACGGAAATGGATGAATACCAGGATGGAGAAGAAAGAAGAGAGGACGAGAGGATGAAGGTTGAATAGGAGGAGGAGGAGGAAGAAGAGGAGCAGGAGGAGGAGGAGGAGGAGGAGGAAAAGATAAGATATAACAACAACAACAACAACAACAACAACAACAAAAGAATACATAAATGAATAAACACGCATGTAAACAGACAAACAGAAAGACACACACACACACACACACACACACAAAATAAATGAAAATAGTTCTCGCATATTCATTTATTTATTGGTTTATTTATCTATTTATTCATTTCCTCGTTCATACACCCGTTTTCTTTTCATAAGGGGGGACTGCAGCAAGAGTGGCGAGGAGGCAGAGGCAGTAATGGCGGTAAGGCATCAAAGCCACTTTATGTTACGAGATTTCCGACTAAAACGACCCTAATTTCCAAAACAGCGGCCCGTAACTTTTTTCTTATTTTTTTAATCTCTTCCGAGGAGGAGAGAAGAAAAAGTACTAATAGGGAGAGAGATAAAGAAAAGAGAGGGAGAGGGAGAGGGAAGGGAGGGAGGGAGGGAGGGAGGATTAAGGCGAGCAATAGATGGGGAGACAGAGAGAGGAGGAAGGAAGTGGAGGGATGGAGAGAAAGAGAAGGAGAGGGAGAAATTTAGGAAGACGAAGAAAAAAAGGAAGAAAACAATGATAGAGAATGAATAAAGGAAAAGAAAGAGAGAGAGAGAGAGAGAGAGAGAGAGAGAGAGAGAGAGAGAGAGAGAGAGAGAAGAAACCAAATTACTCCATCATTATACCATTAATAAGATAACTCTCCCTCCCTCTCCTTCACTCACACCTGTTCTCCTCTCCCTCTCTCTCTTCCACACCTGTCTTGTTCCCTCGAGGCCTAATTAATTAAGGACAGGTGACGAGAGGTGTGCAGGTGTGCCAAAGACAGGTGAGAGAAGGAATGCTAGTGATGGTATTGATGTGTGTGTGTATGTGTGTGTGTGTGTGTGTGTGTGTGTGTGTGTGTGTGTGTGTGTGTGTGTGTTGCAAGTCATTATATTTCCTGCTTGCGTGCTTGCTTGCTTTCTTTCACACACACACACACACACACACACACACACACACACACACACACACACACACACACACAGTTTTCCCCTTCAATAAAGTAAAGGAAACAATAAGTTAAGCCGATCTCCAAGTGAAAAGAGAAATAGTAGAGAAGTTTTCCATTTTTCCCTTTGCGTTTCGGACTTTCCTCTTTATTTCACTCACTTCACTCACTTCAAAGTAGTAGTAGTAGTAGTAGTAGTAGTAGTAGTAGTAGTAACAGTAGTAATAGCAGTAATAATAATAGCATTGTCCTTATTACCATTATTGTTTTTTACATTACTATTGTTCTTATTCATCTTATTCCTGACTAAAGCAAAAAAAAAATAAATAAAAAAGAAACATAACAAAAAGACAAAATACAAAATAGTAACAACATTCTACTACATAAAAAAAATGGCGAATAAAGAATAATACCAATAAAGAGAAATATGCAAGAAGTTAAATTTTCACGAAGCTTCAACTAATACATTTTTTGGCGTTGGGTAAAAGCAGACTCCTCTAGTTTTTCATATATGATCACAAAACATTTAACTTTGTATTGCCTTTGCCTTGCTGGAAGTTGAGTGTTGTGCAGTAATTCATGATAATTGTATATAGCATTGCATCAGAGGGCAGGTGTATGAGAGAGAGAGAGAGAGAGAGAGAGAGAGAGAGAGAGAGAGAGAGAGAGAGAGAGAGAGAGAGAGAGAGAGAGAGAGAGAGAGAGAGAGAGTGAGAGCGTGAATGTGAGTGTGAGTGAGAGTGTGAGTGTGAGAGAGAGAGAGAGAGAGAGAGAGAGAGAGAGAGAGAGAGAGAGAGAGAGAGAGAGAGAGAGAGAGAGAGAGAGAGAGAGAGAGAGAGCCTGTATTTTGTCTTATTTCCTTATCATCAGCAGCAGCAGGAGTTTGTCATTTATTGTTATTTTCACATTTTCATCCTTTTTTTATTGATATCTAACTTAATTTCCATTCACTTTCCTTCACTTCTGTCATTTTATCATATTTATTTCACTTTTTTGATTTGTAAGTTAACTAGTTATCAATGTAATTTATTTATCATTTGTTTATTTATCTCTATTTGTTTTACTTTATTGAATTTCTAAGTGTTGTTTTTCATCAATTTGCTCATCTGTTCTTTTACATTCCATCTTATTTATTTCTCTTTTCTTTTTATTTGTCCTATTTTATCTTTACGTTTTACCTTTTTACTTCTTTCTTTCATTTATTTTCATCCATCACTCCTTATTTTATATTGTTGAATTCTAATTGGTTATTTTCCATATTTTTTAATCAATTTTCTTTACATTTCACCGTATTCATTTCTCCTTTCTTTCATACATTCTATTTTTCTTTACATTTTTACCTCATTACTTCTTTTTTTCATTTATTTTCATGTTTCTCACGTCAGATATCATTCCTATTTATGTCCTTTCTTTTCCCTTATCCCATTTTCTTTACATGTAACTAATCATAACTCAAAACAACAATTTTTTATATATATATCTAACCTCCCCAAAGTATCTCCGTTTTAAAGATACAAGAAAAGAAAAAATAGAGAAAACAAAACAAGAAAGAATTAGAAGCATTCAAAAGTCATTATCACACCTCATAACTTCTTTCATTATCTTCTACAAGGCTGGCCAGACAAAATAACAATATTTTTCACTATCTTAATGGTAACAATAGTAATGGTGTACCAGTTCATCTGCACATCAACACCACAATGACTTATTATCACTTTTTATCCTCAGGTGAGTCAGTGCTACAGCCAAGACTCACCTGTACATTAGCTGCCTCTCCTGCTACTCCAATCCCTCTCTGGCACACTATTCATCACTATCTTCACCCCTTTATGAACACACACGCACCTTACATTCGTCATTACGCGGGGAAGCCACTCTTTCGTGTTGGCATTATCCAGGTACCGGTTAGTAATGGCCAAGGTGTCACTTGTTTTACCTGTCCAGTTTGTCTTCATTAGCTCTGTTGTGTTGCGTTGTCTTGTGCTGTGTTATGTTATCTTTCTATTGGTTTTTCTAGGGTTTGTGTTTTTTTATTTTAGTTTATTTTTGGTGTGTTTGTGTTTGGTCAAGGTGTCAGTGGTGTTACCTGTCCAGTTTGTCTTCATTAGCTCTGTTGTGTTGCGTTGTCTTGTGCTGTGTTATGTTATCTTTCTATTGGTTCTTCTTCTAGGGTTTGTGTTTTTTTTTATTTTAGTTTATTTTGGGTGTGTTTGTGTTTGGTCAAGGTGTCAGTGGTGTTACCTGTCCAGTTTGTCTTCTTTATCTCTGTTGTGTTGTGTTGAGTTGTGTTTCTATTGGTTCTATTTCTAGTGATTTTTTGTTCTTATATTTTAGTTTATTTTTGGTGTGTTTGTATTTTTCGGGTGTTTTCTTTAATGTTTTGTCCCTTTTCTTCCTGTTTCTTTTCTTTGTTGCTTGATTAGTCAAGTTTTCAAGAGAGAGTTTACCCTATCTGTCATGTCATGATTTTCTTAACCTTTCAGTATCATGACGTGTATCCATATTAATTCTGCTTACTATTTGGTGACTTTATACAGCTTCGGAAACTTACGTAGGAGATTAAGATAGTTAAGACTGTGGCAATTAATCTTGTGATCTTGATAGACTCTTCCTAATGCCAATAAAATGGTCTAATGGTACACAAATCTCAAGATAAAAATATGTCCTTGTACTGGAAGGGTTAATCAGTCGCTAGAGCCGTAAAAACAACATTAGGATCCATTGTAACTTCACCAGGAATAATATCAAAGGCCGCAGAGAATTATTACTGAGTTTTCAAGTATTTTTCTCTAATTCTAATAACGTAGAAATCATGTTAAAGTCACCAAAACCACAAAAACATCCTTATAAAATAGTATAACCTCACCTGGAACCTTTCAACCCCCTTCACTACCATGACGCGTTTTTCTATTCATTCTTTTTACTATTTGGCGATTGTATACAGCTTCAGAAACTCTTGTGAGGGTTAAGGTAAAAGAGACTGGCTATTAATCCTCTGAGCTCCATAGATCCTTCCTAATGTCAGTAAAAATCGTCTAATCGTACACAAATCTCAAGGTAAAACTGTGACCTAGTAATGGAGTAAAAGTAGTAAAGATGCGCTATAGATATGTTTGCATTTCTTCTATATAATACCAAGTAATGACTTAACCTCTCTCTCAAACACCTGAGCTTCTCCCTTCGTCAAGTATTCCAAATATAGACAACTCCCGTATCAAAAATCTAACTCTCACTTCTCTCTTAGTCTGTTTTGTATCACGTATCAATTTCTGTCCCTTTGTGGAGTTCAGAAATACAAAGATAGCTACACCTGAGCATTTCCTCCTCCTCCTCCTCCTCCTCCTCCTCCTCCTCCTCCTCCTCCTCCTCCTCCTCCTCCTAATCTTCCACGTGTGTCATTTCGTTATTCTGGTTGCCACAGGATCAGGAATAAGGAGATTACAGATCACAAAAAGAAGGAAAACCACAAAAAAAGGAGGAAAAATGTCATGGTTACACTTTTATTTTCCTCTTTCCTGGTTTTAGTGTGTATTCTTTACTGTGTTTTGCGCTGTTTGGTGTATTTTTTCCCTTTTCCGTCGTTTTTCTTCTATTCTTTTAAATGTAAGTGTATTTTATTTTATTTTATCTTGTTTTCTTATTTTATTTATTCTTTTTCTTTCTTTTTTTTCCATGCGGATGTTTTTGTGGCGTAAGACTTTTGGTGTTTTGTGTTTCTTTGATTTAATTCTTGTTTTCTTTATCGACTTGTTTCTTTTATTCTTGCTTTTGTTTTCTAGTCATTGATTGGTCGGATTTTCAAGAGAGTTTATCCTGTCAATCTTGTAGAAATCAATGCACGAGGAGGTGAAGGAAGTCAAATATGTATGAGTATAGTCTTCATTCACTAGCACATACATTCACTAGCGCATGCATTCACCAGGACAGGCATTCACTAGCATATACATTTACTAGCACATACATTTTGCTCTTCATTCACTAGCACATACATTCATCAGGACAGGCATTCACTAGCATATACATTTACTAACACATACATTTTACTCTTCATTCACTAGTACAAACACTCACTAGCGCATACATTCACAGCGTATACATTTACTGGCATATACATTTACTAGCACAAGCCATGGTGGAAAAATATATAACCGTAGACTATAGATAGACAAAAAAAGAAAAGAAAATGAAAACGCTGAAACAAAAACTAGACAGAAAAACAACAAGACACACACAGAAAGACAAAACTAATGAAAACAATAAAAGACAGGAAACGAGATGGTAAGAGAAACACAACCGAGATAGATAGACAAAAAAAAAAGAAAAAAAAAACACTTAGACAAAATTAAGCAGAAAAACAGCCAGTCAAACGCAATGAAAACAATAAACAAAACAACAATAACAAGACACCGGACACGAAGAAGCAAGATGGAGCGAGAGACGAAGCGAGATAGGTAGACAAAAAAGAAAGAGAGAAAAGAAAATAGACAAAATTAAGTAGAAAAACAGCCAGTCAAACGCAATGAAAACAATAAACCAAGACAATAAGTATCAGGCAACGCACAAGAAGGAAGCGAGATGGAGCGAGAGACAACCAGATAAACATTTCAAGAGCAAAGAGGTCAAGGAGGGAAAAACAAATCCCTGCAAAGAAATATTAGATAAAGACAAGAGAAATACGAAGATCAAGGAAAAATAGCAGGTGATGACAACAAAGACAGGATATTAATTTTCCTTCATCTCTTTTTTTTTCCTTGCTTTTCCATTCTATCTTCCATTCAAGTCTGTGTTTTTTCTCTCTTTTTTTTCTCTCTTACATTTATTGTTTTTCCTCCAATTCTGACTAACGCAAATGAAAAAGTAAAGTATTTTGGTAATGAAGATTGAAGACTAAGAGGAAGAAAATGAGAAATAAGAAGACGAGGAAGAAGAATATAAAAAGGAACTCGCAAAACAAAAGAAATAGAAAAAAATGAAATGAAGACGAGGAAGAGGAATAATAAGTGTGGAGTGAAAATGAAGAATACATAAATAGAGAAACTTGTAGGGAGAGAAAGAAAGACGAAGGAGGGAAGGGAATAGGAATGAATAAAGAGAAGGATTAGAATAGAATAGAATGAAAAATTGAAGATAAAGTTTAGCATTCAAATACGTACAAAGAAATAAGACTTAGGAGAAGGAGAGATAAGAAAAGAAAACGACGAGGAGGAATAAGAGAGGGAGAAACACAGAAATATGTAAGAAAACTGAGGATTACGTAGAAGGAGGAGGAAGAAGAGAATAAAGAGAAAGGTTTAACATGGAAATACGTAAAAATAAATAAGACTGAGGAGAAGGAGAGATAAGAAAGAGAGAAGAACGAATAAGAGAGAAGAACGAGGAGGAGAAATAGGAGAAACACAGAAATATATAAAAACTGAGGATTACGTAAGAGGAGGAGGAGGAGGAGGAGAAAGAGAAGGAAGAGGAGGAGGATTACAGAGAATAACTGAAGAACAACAGTCATACAAATAGATAAATAAAACCCTGACAATGTCGTTCTATATAAAATAAAAGGAATAGAAAATGAACAAAAAAAGCAACAGAGAGACGATAGAAAGCTAAAAAAAAAAAAATACATACCAATAAAAGAAACACAGACGCAGAGAAAGACAGAAAACCTAATATGGCGCAACACAAACACAGACAACGTATAGAATGACACCTCCCCTTGCAGTTACAATTTCTGGGGAGGCAGCAGTCACTCAATTCTCTTCATTCAATCCACTGAGACGCAGCATTTCACACATTATATCTTTCATTATTCAGTTAGTGCTCTATTGAATCCCTGTGGTCTTTATTTCTGGCAGGCAGCAGTCAGTCAATTCCCTTCATTCAATCCACTGAGACGTCGCATTTCATACATTATATCTTTCATTTTCCAGTAAGTGTAGCAATGAATCCCTGTGGTCTTTATTTATGATGGTGAGTGTTGCTTGTCATGAAGAGGACGAGGAGGAGGAGGAGGAGGAAGGAGGAGGAGGAGGAGAAACATGTCGTGTTATTGAAGGGGTTAAGTGTTTATAGTGTGTGTGTGTGTGTGTGTGTGTGTGTGTGTGTGTGTGTGTGTGTGTGTGTGTGTGTGTAGGTATGTAAATCTCTCACACAGCAAGAGAGAGAGTATTAAATTTTCATGTTTGAGAAAATGATTAAAACTCCAGCAATATCTGACAAAAATCAACATAAAAAAAGGAGAAATTAAAAAACCTCATTGACTTAACTTGTAACCAAAATTAAATGAAAAAAAAAAAACACGAAACTTATTTTTTAGAAGATGAAAACTCATCACACAATGAAAAAAGAGGAACCCACACACCTCCATACGTGTTAATTAGGAAAGACATTTTTTTATGCAAGAGGGAAACTAGTCAAAGGCAACAAGAAACTTAAAAACAACCCACTTCAAATGCAAGATTCCTAAAAGACTGGGAAGAATTAGCCGAAAGACAGACAATATAGTACAATTGAATGTAGAAAAGAGGCAAAAAGATAATATTGTTGGAAATTGTAAGAGAGGAGATGAGAAAGAATATGTAAGAAACAGAATAAGCGAATCTTGGCGGGTATTGCAAGATTGAGAGAAGAAAAAGGAGGAAGCAGAAAAGGAGAAAAAGAACTAGAATAATGATATAAGACAGTTGAGGCTGGACAAGAGGCAGTTTTAGTCATATCTCTTAGTGGTACAGTGGAACCATGCGTGCTTTGGGATCCGAGGGGTCTCCAAGCGCACGGGTTCGAATCCTGTCCACGGTCCGAATGTAGGTTGGGCTTCCTCACTCGGGGCAACGGTTTGCTAGCGGGTGGGCTTTGAGATAGGAGGTACCACAAAAAGTATCCCCTTTAGCCCATAAATTCACATGAAAAGACCACATGGTATAAATAAAAAAAAAAAAAAAAGCGCGTCATGGCAGGAGGTGGAAATAGTGTACATGAGAAAAAAAAGTAGGTATAATGTTCTGTTAATAGCTTATGTGTTTCATTAGGTAAGATTTAATTTTTACATTAATTAATACCTGATATCTATAGCTCAAAGTTCCACTAAAACCTGTTCTTTTTTTTTTTTTTTTTTTTTTGGAGGAGGAGGAGGAAGAGGAGGAGGAGGAGGAGGAGGAGGAGGAGGAGGAGGAGGAGGAGGAAGAGGAGGAGGAGGAGGAGGAGGACTTAGGGTACGTGGAAAAAGGTGAGGAAAGGCCCAGGTGTTGCGGGTAATCAGGTGTTAACGAGAGTCATATGTGGCACGGAAATAGCGCAGGCAGGTGTGTGTGTGTGTGTGTGTGTGTGTGTGTGTGTGTGTGTGTGTGTGTGTGTGTGTGTGTGTGTGTGTGTGTGTGTGAGTCAAAATTAGGTGCATTCTGAAAATTAATATGAATTAGGAAGACAACCATTTCAACAAGACACGGCGGAAAATTGAGATGAATTGATTAAAATGAGGAATTAAACTGACATTTTGTAGTCTAAATTAAACCTCACGGAAACACTACACGATGAACGGACAGACAGACAGACACACAGACAGACAGACAGACAGATAGACAGAAAAAGAAAAATAAATAGGTAGACTTGTATATAAAACAAAAATAAAAAAAAGTCTGTTTGCTGAATAAAAAAACACAAAACAGAAAGATGAAACCCAGAAATGGAGTGAAACAAAAAAAACAGCAAGGAAACACTATTTGCGTACGTGTATGTGCGTGAGATTGTGTATGTGCGTGCGTGCGTGCGTGGGGGCTGATGGCAAGGTTACACGCCCCAATTAATAACAACGACCACCGCTGCACCTCTTTTTTCGGACGTACCTGACCGGAAATGAGTCGCTTACCTGTTGCGCGGCGCCGGAAGCTCGCGTGTGTGCCGCTCAAAAGGAATCAGAGGTACCGTGATTTGACGCTTGTTTCCCTGACCGACGAGTCCCCGCCACCCTCGTCCCTGACACCCCTTGCTCGCCACCCCGTCTCCACCACACCCTCCAAACCATACCCTCCAAACCACACCCTTCTAGCCACACCCTTCCAGCCACCCTCGTTCCCGCCACCCCGTCTCCGCCACACCCCAGCCACCTGTTCCCAGCACCACAGCCATCCTGACCCAGCCACTCCGCCACACTTGTCTCCAGCCACTATCATTCCAGTCACCCTCGTTCCCGCCACCCCGTCTCCGCCACACTGTTCCCAGCACCACAGCCACCCTGACCCAGCCACTCCGCCACACTCGTCTCCAGCCACTTCGTCTCCCGCCACCCCGCCTCAGCCAGCTTCGTCTCCGCCCCGCCTCCCTACGCAGGTGAAGGGAAACATACATGGAGAGACATCTGTTGGAGTGAAATGGGAAGGGAAGAGAAGGTTTGAGGATTGGAGGGAAAGGTATGGGAAGAGGTGAAGGGATGAAAGTGTCCAAGATACTGACGATGTCCTACACCAATATATAACGAATTTCTTTTATGCAGGAGAGGAAACTGGCCAAGTGCAACAAAAATGGGGAAAAAAAGGTATACTGAGTTATTTGATAAAAACATAAATAAAAAAAAATACTGACAAAATAGATAGGAAGAGATAAAGAGGTGAGGAAGTACAGAGGAACCATACGCGCTTTGGGGTCCGAGAGATCTCCAAGCGCACGGGTTCGAATGATGTCCACAGTCCGAGTGTAGGTTGGGCTTCCTCACTCGGGGCAATGATTTCAGCAGGTGAGCTTTGAGATAGGAGGTACCCCAAAAATGTATCCCCTTTAGCCCATTCATGGAATAAATATATAAAAATTGATTGGAAAGAGGAGAAAGGGTAGAGAGAAAGTGAAGGGTAAAAGGAAGGGTTAGGAAAGAGTACAGGTGCTCACGAGTCACGTATTGAGAAGGGATAAGAAGTGATGTGTGTAAGGAAGAGATGAGCAGTGAGGGGAAGAATTGGGAAGGGATTAGGGGTGAGAGGGGAGGGATGGGAAAAGCTGACCGGTGAATGCAGTGAGGGGAAGTGAGAGGGGAAGTGAGGGGAAGGTGTAAGAGGTAAAGAAAAGGGTTGAGAAGGAATGAGGGTATGGAGAAATGGGAAGGAGTGAGAGGTGGTAAAGGAAGAGAGAGAGAGAGAGAGAGAGAGAGAGAGAGAGAGAGAGAGAGAGAGAGAGAGAGAGAGAGAGAGAGAGAGAGAGAGAGAGAGAGAGAGAGAGAGGGTGTTGGTAAGAGCGGAGTGTGAGAGGACGTGCATTACAAGTCAGTATGTGTGTGTGTGTGTGTGTGTGTGTGTGTGTGTGTGTGTGTGTGTGTGTGTGTGTGTGTGTGTGAGTGCGTGGGTGCGACACTATTGTAACGTTGTTCTCATGATTTCCCTCGAGTCACGGCCCCTTTCTCTTCCTCCTGCTCCTTTCCTCACCCCTTTGTCCTTCTCCTTTTCCTCCTCCTCTTCCTTCTCCTCCATTTGTCCTCCTTTTCCTCTTACTTTACCATTTCCTTGACTCTTCCATCCTCTTACCCCTCCTCCTCCTCCTCCTCCTCCTCCTCCTCCTCCTCCTCCTCCTCCTCCTCCTCCTCCTTCTCCTCCTGCTCCACTTTCTGTTCCTTGTATTCATATTCTTTCGCTCATTTTTCCTTCTCCTCCTCCTCCTCCTCCTCCTCCTCCTCCTCCTCCTCCTCCTCCTCCTCCTCCTCCTCCTCCTCCTCCTCCTCGTGACCTGAAATTGTCTTCCTGAAAACACTTTCCTTGCCTCACTAAGTCTTCACAGCACCTCTCATGTATCTCTCTCTCTCTCTCTCTCTCTCTCTCTCTCTCTCTCTCTCTCTCTCTCTCTCTCTCTCTCTCTCTCTCTCTCTCTCTCTCTCTCTCTCTCTCTCTCTCTCTCTCTCTCTCTCTCTCTCTCTCTCTCTCTCTCTCTCTCTCTCTCTCTCTCTCTCTCTCTCTCTCTCTCTCTCTCTCTCTCTCTCTCTCTCTCTCTCTCTCTCATTTTTTACCTCTCTCAAGTTCCTCCGTCTTTTCTTAGTCTTCTTGCATTTATCTTCTCTTCTTTCTCCTTCTCTCCTCATCTTCCTCCATTCCTTTGTATCTCCCAGAAACTTTATCTTTTCCTCTCCGATTCTTCCTCTCCTTCTCCTATTTCTTCTTCTCAGTTTTCTCTTTATTGTTGCCCTTCTTGTTTATCTTTGTCTTCGTCTTGTTGTTGTTGTCTTTTTCCATCTCTTCTTGCAAGTTTCCAGAATTTATGCAGTATACAAATCTTTTCTTTTTTCCCTTCCATCGCTTTTGTTGTTTCCGCTTTTCTGTTTTCCTCTTTATTCTCTCTCCTCGTCCTTCTCCTCCTCCTCGTTCTCTTTCCAGTCATCACATCCACCAGAGACTCAGAAATCCCTCTCCAATACGCCTTGTTTCCAGTTTCCAGAACCGCATATATGTACCCCGCGGAGGGTTTCCAGGGCAGCTGAACTCGTGTCAACTGGAAGCGTTAGTGTTTCCAGGGAGCGATGCAATGTTATGGAATTTGCAAAAGCCATACCAGAATCATTGAGTTTCTCTCCTTCCCTTGCCGTTCCTCTCCCTCTCGCTCTCTTTCTCTATCTCTTTCTCTATCTCTTTCTGTGTCCGCCTCCTCGCGTTTCCAGGACTTGAGGGCTAAATAAAGGTTTCCAGAGCTCGCTTCCATGTTGCTTCCAGTCTGTTAAGTGTCGCAGTGTCTCGTGGGGTTTGATCTTTCCAGCAGCCTTGGTAACTCTGCAGGAGGGAGGAAAGCTCTGTGGCGCTCTGGAGGCTTGGCTTGTCAGTGTTGCCAATCTTGTTGCATGACCCTGACCTTCTGGAAACGCTTGCCGGGAAGAAATATGAAAGAGAAGCGTTTTTTTTGTGTGTGTGTATTTTTTGTCTCGTGTTTTGGAATAGAGGTGGTGATGGTGGTGGTGGTGGTGGAGAAAGAGTAGAAGGAACAAGATGAAAAGTAAAAAAGTAATACAAGAAACAGAACAACAACAACAACAACAACAATAGCAGAAACACTAAGACTTAAAAGAATATAGAGAAATACTTAGACAAGAGAGAGAGAGAGAGAGAGAGAGAGAGAGAGAGAGAGAGAGAGAGAGAGAGAGAGAGAGAGAGAGAGAGAGAGAGAGAGACAGACACACACACACACACACACACACACACACACACACACACACACACACACACACACACACACACACACACACACACACACACACACACACACACACACACACCAATTACCCACAGATCACCAAACATTGTCAAATCAACCACGAAATATCCCCGTCATTGTACACGATCCGCGAACATCATGCTGACTACCACCGCCACTACCACCACCACCACCACCACCACCACCACCACCACCACCTCTCCCTCTGAACTTTCACTTCCAATATATTTACGTGGGAGCGGCCGACACAACATTCAATAGACACCGTACCTTTAAAGCGATCATTAGTTATTCATCCGCTGTATTCATTTCACACTATCTAGAAATCATTGGTCGTGATTACTGTACCCCTCTCTCTCTCTCTCTCTCTCTCTCTCTCTCTCTCTCTCTCTCTCTCTCTCTCTCTCTCTCTCTCTCGTTCTTGTTCTCGTTCTCGCTCAGATATTCAGTGTAGAGGTGAAATATTTTCCTGGATTTGCTTGGAATAAACGAGTGGCGAGCTGGAAAAGGCTATGGAAAGGTTATGATGCTGGTGGTGGTGGTGGTGGTGGTGATGGTGGTGGTGGTGGTGGTGGTGGTGGTGGTGAGATTGTAAAAGAAAAAAAAGTATCTTGATCTCTGTGTATTTTTAAGAAGTTTCGTATATTTTTGCCAGAATTCATACGTGTTTTTTTTTTCTTCTTTTTTTCCTTCTTGTTGCTCCTTTGCAATTTGTTTTTGTAGGTAAAGCAGAGAAGGAAAATGGAAAAATGTCACTCACTGTCCGTTTTCTTTTCCTTCTTTTATTCCTTCTTTCTTCCCAAGGTTTCTCTCTCTCTCTCTCTCTCTCTCTCTCTCTCTCTCTCTCTCTCTCTCTCTCTCTCTCTCTCTCTCTCTCTCTCGTGTCTGTCTTGTCTTGTCAGCTGTCCGTCTTGCTGTCACGACTCAGATTAACTGTGTGTGTGTGTGTGTGTGTGTGTGTGTGTGTGTGTGTGTGTGTGTGTGTGTGTGTGTGTGTGTGTGTCACTTTTCAGGCACTGCAATTTTCACACTTCGTTCTTATTCTTCCTTGTATTTGCATTTCTCTCTCTCTCTCTCTCTCTCTCTCTCTCTCTCTCTCTCTCTCTCTCTCTCTCTCTCTCTCTCTCTCTCTCTCTCTCTCTCTCTCTTTTCGTCTCTCCTACTTTCCTCTGACTTTCTCTTTTTTTTTTTCATTTCGTCTTCTCAGAATGTTTAATTTGTTTGCATTACCTCCGTCTCGACACGCCGCCTTCACCCCAACCTTGACTCTCTCACACACACAAACATTCCTGAACAGAGAATTAAGATCAGTGAAGAGATACACAAAAAAAAATAGGTAAATACGTAGAAATTAAATAAAACAATATAAGACAACTTATATAGAGATAGAAACCGCTCATTACTTTCCATTTTTTTATATCTAGCCTTTAGAATAAAAAAAAACGAATAGAAATGAAGAAACGAATACGAAAAATATGTTCAAACGTGTCGCTACTCAGAGCTTCTATTGACCAGATCAGATACTTGAATAGCCAATCACAGGCGCCTTTGTGAGCCGTGAAGAGCGGCCATTGGCGGATCAGAGACGGTCAATCTGTGCGATCAGCTCATTACTTCATTGAGAGAGAGAGAGAGAGAGAGAGAGAGAGAGAGAGAGAGAGAGAGAGAGAGAGAGAATAAT
>NC_059267.1:1598617-1606117 GCF_017591435.1 Portunus trituberculatus
TTCTGATCTTCTTCTTCTCTCCTGATGATGAAGTTTGTCTCCAACCTCTTGCCATGGAGGAGGTGAGGAGAGAAAGTTATAATGAAGAGAGAGAGAGAGAGAGAGAGAGAGAGAGAGAGAGAGAGAGAGAGAGAGAGAGAGAGAGAGAGAGAGAGAGAGAGAGAGAGAGAGAGAGAGAGAGAGAGATGCAATGGAAATATAACGTACAAGAAAGAAAGGAAGAGAAAAGAGAAACCACTAGAACAGGAAATTTTATGAGAGAGAAGAGAAGAGAGAAGAGAGAGAAAGAGAGAGAGAGAGGAGAGAGAGAGAGAGAGAGAGAGAGAGAGAGAGAGAGAGAGAGAGAGAGAATAAATAAAGGGAAAATGGGAGAGAACAGGATTTTATGAGAGGAAAGTAAATGAATGAGAAAGGAGGAAGAGGAAGAGAAAGAGGAAGAAGAGGAAGAAGAGGAAGAGGTCATAGGAGGTGGGAGAGGGAAGGGACAATGAGGTCAGGTCAAAGAGGAAGAGGAGGAGGAGGAAGAAGAGGAAGAGGAGGAGGTCATTGGTGGCTGGGGAAGGAAGAGACAGAGAGATCAGGTCAAAGAGAAAGAGAAAGAAGAGGAAGAAAAAAAGGTCATGGGGAGGGAAGGAGGGAAGGGACAATGAGGTGAGGTCATGTTTGGTCACTCGGATCATAGGTCAAGGTCAAAAGGGACTGGGATGGTCAAGTGAGGTCAGTGTTGTCATTTTGTTTTGTTTGTTATATTGTTGTTGTTGTTGTTGTTGTTGTTTTGCTATTTCTTGTTTTTTTTCTCTTTTTCTAATATTTTTTTTCTTTTGTTCATTTTCCTCTTTCCTTTTTTCTTGTTCTGTTTTTGTTCTTGTCATTCTTGTTGTTGTTGTTGTTATTTTTCTTTCCTCGTCCTCTTCTTCTCTTCCTCTTTCTCTCTCTCTCCTCCTCCTCCTCCTCCTCCTCCTCCTCCTCCTCCTCCTCCTCCTCCTCCTCCTCCTCCTCTTTCTCTTTCTCTTCCTTATCATCATCATCATCATCATCATCATCATCATCATCATGTACTAATTTGCATGATCCGTGTAAATTTTTCGCAGTTTTGAGATATTTTTGCCCCAAGAAAATTTCCTTTTTCTGTTCCATTTCTTGTTGAAAAGTCGATTTTTCATCAAAATGGCATTAGTCTCTCATCATCAAGAGAGAGAGAGAGAGAGAGAGAGAGACTTGTCAAGCTCGTCTCTCTCTCTCTCTCTCTCTCTCTCTCTCTCTCTCTCTCTCTCTCTCTCTAACCTTTATGGAAGGTAAACATTTTATGGACACACAAACATTTTACACACACACACACACACACACACACACACACACACACACACACACACACATACGGCCGAGTGCGTATATCATTTACATACATGACTAAAATATCCGAATCCGTACACAAATGGTACGTTTTACACACACACACACACACACACACACACACACACACACACACACACACACACACACACACACACACACACACACAACAAAGCACTTCCATTTTGTTTTTATTTGTCTGTGTGTGTGTGTGTGTGTGTGTGTGTGTGTGTGTGTGTGTGTGTGTGTGTGTGTGTGTGTGTGTGTGTGTGTGTGTGTGTGTGTGTGTGTGCGCGTTGCTCCCCCAGTAAATGTGCAATCGTGTGGCTAATCTGTGTGTGTTTATGTGTGTATGCATGAGTAACTCTTTGTAAACAGGCGACACACACACACACACACACACACACACACACACACACACACACACACACACACACACACACATACAAACATTAATTGCTACAAAATATTAATAACATCCCACACACCCACTCTCTCACACACACACACACACACACACACACACACACACACACACACACACACACACACACGTGGTAATCACAACTATAACTCTTACGGCCAATTTTCCTCCCAATTTTGGCAACATGTCCGCGCTGCAAATACTCCGCAAATTTCTCGAGGGGAAAAAAAATGGACTTAGTGAGACAGAAAGTAGGATTCCAGCTTTATTATCACCGCCGCTTTTCTGACAGTGAGAGAGAGAGAGAGAGAGAGAGAGAGAGAGAGAGAGAGAGAGAGAGAGAGAGAGAGAGAGAGTGAGGGGGGAAGAGTAGTAATGCAGATCCGAGTTTCTCCTGCCAATAACCTCTCTAACACACACACACACACACACACACACACACACACACACACACACACACACACACACACACACACACACAGTAAGAATAGTAAAGGAAATTCGTAAAGAGATAAATTGATAGGTATGTAAACAGGCAGACTGATAGACATATAGATAGATAGATAGATAGATAGATAGATAGATAGATAGATAAATGGATAAATAAACAAGAAATTATTAGAGAAAACAGAAACAGAGATACAAATGAGAAATGAAGGAGAAAGAAGGAAGAATAATATAATAAGAATTTCTAATGTGAAAAATAGATTACCAGAGAGAGAGAGAGAGAGAGAGAGAGAGAGAGAGAGAGAAATGAAAAGATGACATCAACAGCGGCAACAGTGACACCTCCCAACACGAGTCTTCCACTTGAGGCGATGAAATGGCACCTCAAGAGTGTGGCTGGCACTTCCCTGCCTGAGGAGTGCCACTTGGCGAGATTGAGTGCCATCTCGAGCTGTGGAATGCGTCTCCTGCCTTTTCCAGCGAGAATTTTTGCCTGATGGGTGATGGAGTGATGAGGTGTGTGTGGGAATGATAAACTGGAATGAGGGAGTGTTTCTGGAGCCCTGTGTGGAGTTTTGTATAGTGTTATTTTGTCTTTTTGTGGTACGAGTTATGTGGAATGATCTAATTTTGTTTTCGTGGTAATATGTTTGTGGAATGATGTTTGTGGAATGGTAAGTGGAATGAGGGAGTGTTTCTGGAGCCCTGTGTGGAGTTTTGTGAGGTGTAATTTTGTTTTTGTGCTAATATTTATGTGGAATGATGTTTGTGGAATGATGAGGAGGTGTATTGAAATGATAAGTGGAATGAGGAGTGTTTCTGGAGCCTTGTGTGAGTTTTGTGAAGTGGATTTTTTGGTACGATTTATGTGGAATGATGTTTGTAGTTCCATTTTTCCTATTTTTTACTAAGGAAACTGGAATGAAGGTTAAATCGACACTGGAATGACAAACTGGAATGAAGACTAAAATCGACACTGGAATGACAATGGAATGAAGACTAAATCAACACTGGAATGACAAACTGGAATGAAGACTAAAATCGACACTGGAATGACAATGGAATGAAGACTAAAATCGAAACTGGAATGACAAACTGGAATGAAGACTAAAATCGACACTGGAATGACAATGGAATGAAGACTAACATCGACACTGGAATGACAATGGAATGAAGACTAAAATCGACACTGGAATGACAAACTGGAATACTGGAATGCTGTTTTGGAATATTTACGATGGAATTCAACCAAATGCACGCTGGAATGTTACTGGAATAGGAATACATCACTTGCTAATGGACTCTGACTGGAATGGTATCGACGAGGCCCTGGAATGTCCTGGAAAAGTTGGAATTTAAGTAGAATGAGCCATTTTAGAGTGCCAATGACCTCTCTCTCTCTCTCTCTCTCTCTCTCTCTCTGGAAAGTAAGGGTAATCTAATAATAATCCTCTCTCTCTCTCTCTCTCTCTCTCTCTCTCTCTCTCTCTCTCTCTCTCTCTCTCTCACACACACACACAATTATCCTTACTTTTCACAACACCGCACGTGGATTTCCTTAAGAGCAACGAAAAGAAAACGGGAAAAAAAAACAGGAAGCAAAGAAAACGACTCGCACACTTTCAAAATAGGGAGGGCTATAGAAAATTGCAATAAACACACCAACCTTTTTATTTTCCTTTTTTTTTTTCTCAATATTTCTGCCGCTCTAATTTCACTTTATAAAGGCGAATTTCAGAGCAGACTTTTCAGCTATCACTTGCGCGTTTGCAGGAGACTTTACGCTTTAAAATTGGCTAGATGGCGCACGGAGGCAGAGAAGGAGGAGGAGGAGGAGGAGGAGGAGTAAAGGAGGAGGAGGAGAGGAGAGGTGCAAAGTGGATGAAACTTCGAATAAAAGACCAAAAAGTGACAAGAACGAGGAGGAAGGTAAAAAGTAAGAGGAGTAAGAAGAGGAGGAGGAGGAGGAGGAGGAGGAGGAGGAGGAGGAGGAGATGTGACAGGAGGAGGACAAGGACGAGGAAAGCGTCTTGGAAGAAGAATAAGAAGAAATAGAAGAAAAGTAAGAAAAGGAGAAAGGAAAGATGTGTAAGAGAGAGAGAGAGAGAGAGAGAGAGAGAGAGAGAGAGATGATAAGCTTCACTATCGAAAAAATGATGATGATGATAGTAAATTTTAATGGTGATGATAGTGAGATAAAGGGATTATATTGCACATGTCCTCCTCCTCCTCCTCCTCCTCCTCTTCCTCTTCCTTTCAGTGAGAGTAATTAGACTTAATGTTCTTTTTTTCTATTCTCCTCCTTTCATCTCCTCGCTTTCATCTCTCTCTCTCTCTCTCTCTCTCTCTCTCTCTCTCTCTCTCTCTCTCTCTCTCTCTCTCTCTCTCTCTCTCTCTCTCTCTCTCTCTCTCTCTCTCTCTCTCTCTCTCTCATTTCATCCATATTTTTCAGTTCTCTTCACTAATTCTTTCTTCATTTCTTTTATTTATTTTTTTTTTCATCTTTTTTATTGTTCCTATTTCTTTAACCTACTTTTATTGTCTCTTCCTCTTTCTCTTCCTCTTCCTCTTCCTCTCTTCCTCCTCTTCCTCTTCTTCTTCTTCCTCTTTGTTTATTTTGCCCTATTGCACTCTTCTCTTTTTCACTAACCTTTCCTTCCTCTTCTTTATCCTCATTGGCTTTCCTCCTCCTCCTCCTCCTCCTCCTCCTCCTCCTCCTCCTCCTCCTCCTCCTCCTCCTCCTCCTCCTACTCTCTTTCATCCCTTCCTTGCCGTTCACCTTTCATTCTCACCTGCACGGAAACTCTAATTAATGACATGAGAGAGTTACTACACCTGCTTTCTCTCTCTCTCTCTCTCTCTCTCTCTCTCTCTCTCTCTCTCTCTCTCTCTCTCTCTCTCTCTCTCTCTCTCTCTCTCTCTCTCTCTCTCTCTCTCTCTCTCTCTCTCTCTCTCTCTCTCTCTCTCTCTCTCTCTCTCTCTCTCTCTCTCTCTCTCTCTCTCTCTCTCTCTCTCTCTCTCTCAGTTGTTAAATATTGTAAGTTTTTTTCTGAATAATGATATTTTTTCTCATTTTTCCCTCATTTTTTCATATCATTTTTCACTAGGGCATTTTTTCCTCTTTCTTTCTATTTTTGCTTTTCTTTTTTTCCTTTTCGTCGTGTCCTGGTGACCTATTAATTTTTATCCGTCTCTTATTCTGCCAATCTTTATAAACTCTCATATTTCTCCGTTTTTTTCTTTTTTTTCTCTTTTTCTCTTCTTTGGTTTATCTTTTTTTTTCTCTTTATATAAATCTGTCTTTTTTTATCTCTTTTATTTCCTTGTTTATTCATTTTTTTATCTTTTTTTTCGTGTCACGCTCATATTTCTCCTTTTTTCTCTCTCTCTTTTCTGTTCTTTAGTTCATCTTTTTATATTTTCTTTGTCAATTTATGTCGTCTTTTTTTTATTTTCTTTTTCTCCTCTTCAGCTCACCAATTTTTCATTTTTTTTTCATTTCTTCTCTTCATATCAACCTGTGTCAAAGCATGTCCTATTTTTTCTGTCTTTTTCTCATTTTTTACCTATTTTTTTTCGTGTAACTCGCCCATGATAGGTTTTGATGTGCTAAGCGTCGCGCCTTTGTTGTCGAGACTCGCCATTCGCTGAAAAATACGAAGCGTTGAGTGAATAAATACGTCGAGAGCTACGTGCGCCTGATGTTTTAATCAACTTAACCCCTTCAGTAGTATGAGGCGTTTCCATATTCATTCTAGATACTCTTTGGCGATTTTATACAGCTTCAGAAACTCATGTGGGGGATTAGAATATTGAAAACTGTGTCCATTAACTCCTTTAGTACCATGAGGCGTTTCCATATTGATTCTAGATACTCTTTGGCGATTTTATACAGCTTCAGGAACTCATGTGGGGATTAGAATAATGTAAACTATGGCCATTAATCTTCTGACCTCCATAAACCCTTTCTAATGTCAATAAAATGGTCTAATCGTACACAAATCTCAAAGTAAAAATGTTTCCCAGTACTGAAGGGTTAAAATGCCTGTCTGCCTGTTAAGAAATAGTGATAATACGTATTTAGAGTTAGGAATAGAATTAATAAATGAACGAAGAAACGCCAATTAGATACCTGTATGCATAAATTAAGTAACGTATCTACCTGCGCTTGTCATTTTAATCAATTTAATCTTCGTGTTTACCTGCACAAAAAATAATAATAAACATCTGAAATTTTTTTTTAAATAGAATTAATATATAAACGAATGAATGACATCAAGCTACTTGTATGCAAAAACTGAGATACCTAAAAAGAAAGGAAAGAAACCGAATAATGTCATATATATGAGTGAATGAGTGAATGAATGAATAGATGGACAAATGAATGAAAAAATATAGCATGTAAATAAGTAGTGTTTGATTTTAATATCGTGTCTCTTACATAGGAATAAGAATGAATTGTGAGATGAAAATGGAGCAGTGAATAAGTTGATAAATATACGATTAGGTGAGTAAAAAGAAGAGTTGATGGTAAATGAATAAATATAGAATGAAAATGAGTAAGCATGCAAATAAATGAGTGAATGGATGAAAATTGAATTGTAAGATGAAAATGGAACAGTGAAATATTAATGAATATGCGATTAGATAAGTGAAATTATTAACTGATGGTAAATGAATAAGTATACGATAAAAATGAATCAAAGAAAAGAATAGCAGGAAATTAATAAGTATGCAAACAAGTAAGTGAATATATATTACCTGCTTTGCTCGAGTCGTGTGTCAAATGGTATAAACAAAACAAAAGATGAATGAAAACTGAATTAATGAGTAAATGGAAACACTAACATTATTATTAATTATGTTCAAATTCACTTATTGTCGTCACTTAATTATTTTTCCCTTCAATACTTCATTTATCTAATTTCTTTTTTTTATGTCTTGAATTAAAAAAGATCAAATAGATTTTTTTGTTACTACTTTTGATGAATTTTCTTTACTGTCGTAACTGTTTCATTTATTCCTTTTTATCAGCAAATGCATCAATATTTTTTACCTGATCTTTTAAATGCAAGTGTTCAAACGTTACCTTCATTAACTACTGTTTGTTGGTATTATCTTATTAAAACTGTGTATCATTTTAACCATCACTGATTAATTTATCCTGTATTATGTCTCTCCCTCTCTTTTCAATCTTTTTAAGTGGAAAAATTCAAGCATTTCTTTATACCATTGCTTTCTTTATCAACGCCAATGCCATTTCTCAGTTCCCTTCT
>NC_059267.1:1611117-1623617 GCF_017591435.1 Portunus trituberculatus
CCCTTCATCTTCTTTCTTTCTCTCTCTTTCTCTTTCCAATTGCCACTTCTCTCCTCCCACTTTTCTCCTTTTCTTCCTATTTTATCTCTCTCTCTCTCTCTCTCTCTCTCTCTCTCTCTCTCTCTCTCTCTCTGGTAATTTTGTTAGTTTTTTTTTTCCTGTCTCACTTTTTTATTCTCAAATTATTACTTCCTTATACGCTGTGCGCTCTCCTCCTCCTCCTCCTCCTCCTCCTCCTCCTCCCAGCTCATCTTCCCATCTTAAATTTTTCTCTCCTCTTTTAATCTTCCTCTTCTTCCTCCTCTCTTCCTGTTCCTTTAATCCTCCTCTTCCTTCTCCTCCTAATGCGTTGTTATCCTCCTCCTCTTCCTCCTCCTCCTCTTCCTCCTCCTCCTCCTCTTCTTCTCTGTTCATTCCGTTTTTATTCTTTATTCTTCTTCTTTTATTTCTCTTGGTCTTGGTTAAGTGTTCCTCCTCCTCTTCTTCCTTTTCCTCCTCCTCCTCCTCCTCCTCCTCCTCCTCCTCCTCCTCCTCCAACGCTGCGCCACACAACTGTACTTTTCTTTCTTTTTTTTTCTTATTTCTTCCCATAATTCTGAGCAAGTCGCAATCTCCGGTCGGTTGGGAGGCAGGATGGGGGGTAGAGGAGGTAGGGGGGGGTGATGTTTGTGAGCTAAGTCTCGAGGCTTCACAAAGTAATGTTCCGAAGCTTCGCCTAGTTTGAGTCGTGACCCGAGTGGTGGTTCTGAGGTAGTGTGTGTGTGTGTGTGTGTGTGTGTGTACTTTTGATCTTGTGGGATTTAAAGAAAGTCTCTCTCTCTCTCTCTCTCTCTCTCTCTCTCTCTCTCTCTCTCGTATATTGTTTGTGCTTTTTTAAATGGAATCATGTCCATTTACACACACACACACACACACACACACACACACACACACACACGAGGCTTGATGAAATGTATAATGAATATGTATCGCTGTTAGAATTATTTGCATGCCATTATAGTCATTAGTGTGTCCTGCTGACAAACTGAGAATGGAAATAAGCCATTACCTACACCCAGTATAGTCTCGTGGGGGGGGAGGGTGTTGGGGGGTGTGAGGAGGGGGTTGTATGCTTGTTTTGTTTACTTTGTTTGTGTGGGAGGGCGTTTTCAATACTTGTTTACTTTTTTTGTTTTCCTCGTTATTTTTGTGTGTTTGCATGCTTGTTTTGTTTACGTCGTTTTGTTTTCCTTGTTTTTTTTTTTTTTTTGTTTGCTCTTTTGTTTACTTTGTTTTGTTTTCCTTGTTATTTTGTCGAGTTTTGCATATTTGTTTTGTTTACCTTTTGTTTTCCTCTTTTTTTTTTTTTTTTTTTTTGTGTGTGGTTTTAATTTTGTGTTTCTCATGTGTTTCCTCTTTTTTGTTGCTTTTCTTGTATCTTTATTATTGTGTCTTTCTGTTATCATGTGTCCCATTTCTTCGTTTCTACACATCACCATCTTTTTCTTTATTTTCTCTTATCTATTCTTTTTCTCTCTTTTCTGCCTTTTATCTTAACATCCTTTGACGTTTTTTATCATATTTTTAGCTCATATATTTTTATCATAAACCTATTTTTTTTTTTTTTTCCTTCTATTCAATTTCACATTCACATTTGCTCTTTTCTATACGGTGTTGAATTATCTCACTATCTATATAGACATTTTCTTTTTTTCATGTAATTTTTCTATTTTCTAATCAGTGTTAAAATATCTTACTATCTATATATACTTTTTCCTTTTCCTATATATTTTTTCAATGCTTCATTTTCTTTTCCTTTCTTTTTGTCGAGTCACGGGAACTGGCGCGACAAAATAGTATGTGTATAAAATCATAAAAAGGCTTTTCTGAACTTTCCTCTTCTAAAAAGGTCAATGAAAGAGTCAATCAGGTCGGCTAATTTGCTTCTGAAGGCACCTTGATACTTCTCTTTTTTTTTTTCCTTTCTTCGTTCCTTGCTTTCTTTCTTTTCTTACTTTCTTACTTTCTTTCTTTTATTTTTTCCTTCCTTCGTTCCTTTGCTTTTTCTTTTTCTCACTCTCTTACTTTCTTCCTTTCCTGGTTTCTTTTTTCCTTCCTTCGTTCCTTGCTTTCTTTTTTTCTTTCTTACTTTCTTGCTTTCACTGTTTCTTGCTTGTTTCTTCTTTTCCTTCCTTCTTCCTTTGCTTTTTCTTTTTCTTATTTTATTATTTTCTTACTTTCATGGTTTCTTTTATTTTCTTCCTCCGTTCCTTTTTCTTTCTTTTTCTTTCTTTCTTACTTTCTTGCTTTCATTGGTTTTTGCTTGTTTCTTCTTTTCCTTCCTTCTTTCCTTTGTTTTTTTCTTCTTTTTACTTGTTTGTTAGCTTTCTTTCTTTTCCTCTTCCTTTTTTTTTCTCCCTATCTTCTTCTTAGCTTCCTTCTCCCCTTCCTTTGATCATTCATTCATTTATTCATTCATTCATTCTTGTTTCTTTCCTTTTTATCAATCATTCATTCATTCATCTAGTCAGTCAGTCAGTCAGTCAGTCATTTTCCTTCTCCTTCTCCTCCTCCTCATGCTCCTCCTCCTCCTCTTCCTTCTCTCCTACTCGACTCGTAAGGAGGAAACAAAAGAAAATCATGGTTAATTTAATAAATGCTCAAGCTGACTGAAAGAAACCAGACTAAATATTCTCTGTGTTGATGTGTGTTCTCTTCATCAATAGCTAAACAGACACCAGTGAGACAATAAAAGGAGACACAAACGTATGCTTTCATTTCTCCTCCTGTTTCCTGAATGCAATCTTTTCGTGTGTGTGTGTGTGTGTGTGTGTGTGTGTGTGTGTGTGTTGTGTGTCAAAGAACATACCCACGTAATATTCCAACCAGAAGTAATGTGATAGATTTCAAAAACAATTAGTCTTGGAGTGACAGAATATGAATGAAATTAAAAGCGAGAAAAAGCTGCAGCAAATTAGTGAAACAATACTGAGAGGAAAAGATACTAAAAAAAAAAATCTTACTTATTTCTCCTTTTTTTATTCTCTTCTATTTTTTTTTTTTTTTTCCTACGAGTCTGCATGCTTCGAATATCATTATGAGTGTCTGCGAATTTATGTTTTCCTCTCATGTTCATTTTCTTTTCTCAATGCAGTGCAGCAAATTAAAAGATACTTATTTATCTCTGGAACTTCCGCATTTCTACATTTTTCATTTCTCAAAACCCTGGATATCATTTTTTTTCTCAGTGTAAAGCAGGAAATTAATACAAAAAAACTTACTTCGGTTTGTAATTTCCGCATCTCTACATTTTTCATTTTTCAAGACCCTGGACGTCATTTCTTTTCAAAGTGTAATGCAGGAAATCAATACAAAAACTTATTTCTATCTGGAACTTCCGCATCTATACATTTTTTCATTTCTCAAGAATCTGGACACTTGTAATATCATGAGTGGCTGAGGAAATCCAGGATATCCTTCCCTATTCATTTATTTTCTCAATGTAATGCAGCAGGTTAATGAAAAAAGATACTTACTTTAATATGGAACTTCCACGTCTCTATATTTTTATTTCTGAAGACTCTGGACACTAATAACATCTTAAGAGGCTGAGGAAATCCACATTTTCCTTCCCTATTCATGGATTTCCTCAGTCTTTTCAGGAAATTAACTTTAAGATACTGGAAACTACATATCTCGCTTGAATTTACCACTTTTCCTTTTTTCTTAAGGATCTGTACAGTGCGTGTGTCATTATGAGTGTGTGAGGATTCATGTTTTCCTCTCCTATTCACGTATTTTCTCGATGTGTGTGCCTGGTATTCATGCTGTGTTATGGACGCCGCTATGAACTGCTGGTATTAATGGCTCCCTTTGTCCAGCCTCGTCTCCTCTCCTCTCCTCTCCTCTCCTATCCTATCTCTCTTCCCTTCTCTCTCCAACCAACCCACGTGTGTTCTCTACGCTGATCTTGAAAGTCATTATAACAGAAAGGAAGTGAAAATGTATACTTTCCTCCTGTTTATTTATTTTTTGCACGGGTTCCAGTAATGTGTGTGTGTGTGTGTGTGTGTGTGTGTGTGTGTGTGTGTGTGTGTGTGTGTGTGTGTGTGTGTGTGTGTGTGTGTGTGTGTGTGTGTGTGTTTCTCATGTTTAATTTTGTGTGCTAGTTCGTTTTCATTCATCTTTATTTTATTGTTGGTTTGCTTTCTGTACTTTGTTTAGTTTTTATGGCAATTTTTCTATATTTACCAAGTTCAGTTTCTATTTTTTTCTGTTTATGATTATTAGTAATTTTTTTTTTTTCATTTTCATTGCATTTTCAATATTTTCTTTTTTTTTATTCATTCCAGTTTTTTCCCGGATCATGAATTTCCAGACACTCTTAATGTTTGTTTTATTTTTTGTACCTCATTTTGATTCCAGCTTAATTAATCATGTATAGATTTGTTGGTACTTTTTTTATGTATTAGGAATTGCGATCAAGGACAAATAAAGAATAATTATCTCCATTTTTCATATTTTCATGGCTGCCTTAACCCCTTCAGTACCAAGGCGCATTTCCATATTCATTCTGCTTACTATTTGGTGATTTCATACAGCTTCAGAAACTCATGTGGGGATTAGAATAGTGAAGACTGTGGCCATTAATCTTCTGACCTCCATAGACCTTTCTTAATGTCAATAAAATGGTCTAATCGTACACAAAACTGAAGGTAAAAATGTGTCCCAGTACTGAAGGGGTTAAAATGGTGAAGACTTGCCATTATTCTTCTAACCTCCATGGACCTTTCCTAATGTCAATAAAATGGTCTAATCGTACACAAAACTGAAGGTAAAAATGTGTCCCCTTTCTGAAGGGGTTAAAGATGTAACACGCAAAATTATAATAACGAAAAAAATTAGAATAACGAAAATTTTGATTACGAAAATTATAATAACGAGAAAAAAAACTAATATTGTAATAACGAAAAAAAAATATAATAAGAAAAATTATAATAACGAAACCAAAATGAAAGTAACATTAAGATGAAAAAAAGGCAAAAAAGTTAGTCTAGAAAAATTTCCTCCCTGAGCTATTACTTTCCTCCTCCTCAATTCTCACACACATATATTCCTCACCTTCCTGTGCTTCCCTCCCTCCTTTCCTCCTCCCTCCCTCCCTCCCTCCTTCCTTCCTTCCTTCCTTCCTGTCTTGCCTCCCTCACTCCATAAATCTAACTCCAACGTATAATTACTTACGAGGGAGGGAAGGAGGGAGAGAAGTGGAGGGAGAGGAGTGAAAGAAGGAAGCATTGAGGAAGAGAAGAGGAGGGAGAGGAGAGGGAGAAGCATTGAGGAGGGAAGTAATGGCCTCAAGTGTGGTTAGTGTGGAGGATAAAGAGAAAAGAGGAGTCGAGGTTCGTAACTTACAATACATCTTCTCCCATTTTCTGTAACCACGTCCGAGAAATATGTCACGTTTTCTCTCTCGTTTTCTTTGGAGTTAACACAGAAGAGACTCCTTTAAAATCCTTCCTACTGATTAGAATGTGGTTTGAGTTGAAAGTGTCTATGAAATCATGCTTCTACTGAAATGTACGTTGATAATTTTTACTTCTATTCATTTGTGGTCTTCTTGTTTTCTCACGCCACAATTAAAGAAAAGGTTTAGTTTGTTGAATATATAATCTCTGTTGATTGAGAAATGGTTTGCTTCTACTGAAATGTACGTTGATATTCTTTACTTCTATTCATTTGTGGGTGATTTATTTATATTCAACTGAGAAAAAGCCTCGTTTGTTGAATATTTAGACGCTGCTGAGTGGGAAACGGTTCGCTAATCAGTACAGCGTCATTTTTTTTTTCTCACTGTGATATTTTGCACTTCTATTTATTTGTGGGTGATTTTTTTTTATGTTTTCTCATGCCACAATTAAAGAAAAGGCTAAATTTGTTGAATATATAGACGCTGCTGATTGAAAAGTGGTTTGCTATACTAAAATGTACTTTGATATTCTCTGTTTCAACTTATTTGTGGGTGAATTTCTTTTTTTTTTGTATGTTCTCTGACGCCACAACTGAGAAAAAGCCGCGTTTGTTGAATATATAGTCTCTGCTGACTGGGAAACGGTGCGCTAATCTCTTAATCATTTCAAAGCCAATTTTTTTTTCTCTTACAACAAAACAAAAAAAAAACTTATTTAGATGTCTTCGTGTAAGTAGCAACACTACAACGTACCCTAATCATTTCAAGCTCAATTTTTTATCCCTCTTCTCTCACTAAAATATCTCTTAATAATTTCAAAGCCATTTTTTTTATTCCTTACACCAAAAACAAAAAGAACTCCCTTATTTTAATGTCTTTGTGTAAATACCAACACTACAACGAACCCTAAACATTTCAAGCTCGTTTTTAATCCATCTTTTCTCACTAAAATATCTCCTAATCATTTCAAAGCCATTTTTTTTTTATTTCTTACACCAAAACAAAAAAACTCCCTTATTTAAATGTCTTTGTGCAAATATCAACACTACAACGTACCCGAATCATTTCAAGCTCGTTTTTTTTATCCATCTTCTTTCACGCCACGTAAGAAAAATGACCCTTGCTTAATTAACTCTCCCTAAAATATTCATGTATCTGAAATGCCAACAGTAAAATGTATTCTAATAATTACTCTGATCATTTCTGGAGCCTTTTTTTCCCATTTCCCACACCAATTAAGAAAAACCTCCCTCGCTCAGTGCACACAAGGGTATTACTTTAATTGCTCTTGCTGCCTGGCGAGTTGGCGCTGGCTGGGTGAAAGTACCTGCTGGGGGGATGCTAACACTGCCCACACCTCCCCATCGCACCCAATACACATGTTGAGCCGCTGGAAACTAATTGTGTTATGCATGAATAATATTTGGGTTTTTTCTAGTGTTGTTGGTTGGTATTGCTTTGGTGGTGGTGGTGGTGGTGGTGGTGGTGGTTGTGGTTGTGGTGGTGGTGGTGGTGGTGGAGGTGCTGGTGGTGGTGGTGGTGCTGTTTCTACTGTTACAACTGTTACTACTGCCACTGCTACTACTGCTACTGCTACTACTACTGTTACTGTTACTGTTGCTGTTGCTACTACTACTACTACTACTACTACTACTACTACTACTACTACTACTACTACTACTACTATACCACCACACACACACACACACACACACACACACACACACACACACACACACACACACACACACACACACACACACACACACACACACACACACACACACACACACACACACACACACACACACACACACACACACACACACAACCATGAATCGATGCATCTCTCCTCCTCCTCCTCCTCCTCCTCCTCCTCCTTCTCCTTCTCCTTCTCCTCCTCTTCGTCTTACTCTTCCCCTTCCTCTCTCTCCTCCTCCTCCTCCATTTCTTCGTCTTCCTCTTCCCCTTCCTCCTCCTCCTCCTCCTCCTCCACCCACCCCCAACATAGACACACGTTTATATCACAAATTCAACAACAACAACAACAACAACAACAACAACAACAACAACAAGAGTCCAGGTTACAATTTGCTCTTTGTCATCTTCATGGAAATTATTCTCCCTTGTGTCTATTTTTCCTTCTTATTTTTTTCTCTTTTTTTCATCATTTCATCTCGTTATCTTATTTCGCATTTCTGCCACTGCCATCTTGAATTTTTGTCTAATTTATGTTCCTCGTCTCGTATCTATGTGTGTTTTATTTTCTCTTTCTTTTTAATCATCTTGTTTTTTGTTATTTTTCTTTTGTTTTCGTCGTGTTTCATTCTCTGTCTCTAAAATCTTCACCAATAATATGCTGAAGCCATTATTATTACTATCTCTCTCTCTCTCTCTCTCTCTCTCTCTCTCTCTCTCTGGCAGCTTGGGAGTTTTATAATTTTACCTCGAATCTAGTTTTGTTTTTCACTTTTTTTTCTTTTCTTAATAAGCTGATAGAAGGACAAACACACAGGAAAAAAGACACAGACCGATAAAAAGGGACAGAGAGACGAAAACAAACACACAGACAAACACACAGTAAAAACGAAAGAAAAACAAGGACAACAGAGACAGACACACAAACACACTAACAGCGAAACAAATGTATGATAAAAAAAATAACGAAAAAACACAGATACACACAAAAAACACCCAAATAAAACAACAACAAACATATCACTCAATGCAAACCTACCTTATCCATTTGCCTCTTAATTCCTCTCCTTCAGAAACAAATGTATAGCAAAAAAGCAACGAAAAAACACAGATACACATTAAAAAAATAAAAAAAACACCAAAAAAAAACATATTATCAATCCAAACCTAACTTATCCATTTGCCTTTTATTCCCTTTCCTTCTTTTAACCTTCCTTCCTTCCTTCCTTTCCTTTTAAAACTCTCCTTTCCCAAAATAACACTTCTCTTCCCCTTATCACGCCCCCCAAAAACAGGAGAAATAAAGAAATCTCTCCCAGCAAAGTGGTCTCGATCCTTACAGTTGAAGAGTTTGCAAAAATAGCATAAGAGATCTGGGTACACTTCTGCGCCATACTGTAGAAGAAAGAGAGAGAGAGAGAGAGAGAGAGAGGGAGAGGGAGAGGGGTGGAAGGCGAGAACACAGAGGGTACATGAGAAAAGGATAAGAGGCAGAAGGGATAGAATATGCTGAAGAGAGAAAGAAAAGAAGGAGAGGAAAGGTAGAAAGTGGAGAGAACGAAGGGAAAAAAGAATGAAGTAATTAAAGGAATGTGTTTAAGAGAAGAGGAGAAAGAAAGAGAGAGAAAAATAAGGTGAGAAAGAAGGAGAAAGGAAGGGAGGAGAAAGATAAAAGAAGAAGAGAACAGATAAGGGGAGATAAGAATGAGATAAAGAAAGGAATATGTTTAAGAAAAGGAGAAAGGGAGAGAGAAAACATAAGGTGGTAAGGAGAACGCGGAGGAGGAGAGAGAGAGAGAGAGAGAGAGAGAGAGAGAGAGAGAGAGAGAGAGAGAGAGAGAGAGAGAGAAATGGAAGGAGGACAGACCAAAGGAGTACAGGAGACAAAGAATAAGAGGAGGAAAGAAATATGTTGAGAAAGAGAAAGGGAAGGAGAGGAACAGAAGGTGGAAGGAAAATAGGGACTGAGAGTACGACGAGGAACAAAAGAAGAGAATAACAAAAGGAGGAAGAAAAAAAATGAAGGGAGAGAAATACATGCCAGAGAGAGAGAGAGAGAGAGAGAGAGAGAGAGAGAGAGAAAGAAATTTGAAGCTCTTCTCTGGCTTAGTTTTGACCTTTCTCCTCTCTCTCTCTCTCTCTCTCTCTCTCTCTCTCTCTCTCTCTCTCTCTCTCTCTCTCTCTCTCTCTCTCTCTCTCTCTCTCTCTCTCTCTCTCTCTCTCTCTCTCTCTCTCTCTCTCTCTCTCTCTCTCTCTCTCTCCTAATGGAGGGATTGAAATGAAAAGATCATTTGAAAAAGAAGTCAGCAGGTGAAGGACAAGAGGAGGAGGAGGAGGAGGAGGAGGAGGAGGAGGAGGAGGAGGAGGAGGAGGAGGAGGAGGAGAAGAAGAAGAGGAGGAGGAGGAGAGATCGTAGTGAGATATGATAGAAGATAAAATTCAAGGAGTGGAAATACGAAAACAGGAAAGAGAGAGAGAGAGAGAGAGAGAGAGAGAGAGAGAGAGAGAGAGAAACCAAAAGTAAACAAAAAAGGTGATAAAGAAAGTTACAACATAGAGCAAGACTTCAGAGAGAGAGAGAGAGAGAGAGAGAGAGAGACAGACAGAAACCATCCTTGTTGTTCCATACGGCTCATAGTACCATTATTATTTCAGTGTTTCTCGCCCCTACAAAAACTACCACAATTCTCCCAAAAACTCGTAACTGACACGGTCTTCACTCCACCCCAGCACATGTACGGGAGAAGGAGGGAAGAAGAGAAACAGAAAAGTAGAGAAGGAGAGGAAGAAAGAGAAGGATGAGAAGGAATTTGGACCAGACAGAAAGGAAGGAAAGCAGGAAGGAAGGAAAGGCATGTTTAGAATGTTCAAGGCTTATGTGTGGATTATGTTGGTTTCCCTGCTGGCCATATTGGTTGCCCTGGCTTGGAGGAGACAAGTCCGAACATGAATTTAACAAGCCAGACAAGAGACGATAAAGCTTAGGTTGAATAATAGAACACAAGAAAACTGAGAAGCTACGAAAAGCCATCAGGTGTACACATGGTTGCCTATTTATACATATCGTTCTTACTTGTAAATTTGTTCTTTGATTTTAGTGTTCCTCTTTATCATGACACTGGAAGCCTGATTAATACTGCGAGACATTTTTACCTTGAGATTTGTTTATGATTTGACCATTTTATTGACATTAGGAAGGGTCTATGGAGGTCAGAAGCTTAATAGCCACAGTCTTTACTATTTTAACCTCCCACATGAGTTTCTGAAGGTGTATAAAATCGTCTAATAATAAGCAGAATGAATATATAAACGCGTCATGGTACTAAAGGTGTTAATGTGTCTGTTTCACTCATCTACCATTCTATTTGAGGAGTAGTTTGTTTTGATCTATTTCTAAATTTAACTGTTAACAAATTTGAACATACTCTTCTATCTTGATAAACAGAAAAAATGAAAGATTCCACTAAAACTTTTAACTTACATCACGTTTTCTGCTTGATGTCTTTTCCTTCTCTTACTTTATATTCCGAAGTCATCTCCTTTAATTCAAATTTTAAAACTGTACATTTAATAACTTCAGTTCCATGACGCGTTTTCATATGTATTCCTCTTACTATTTCCTGATTCTATACAGCTTCAGATACGTGTACGGGGATTAGAATAGTAAAGACTCCGGCCATTAATACTCTGACCTCCATAGACCCTTCCTAATGCCAATAAAACCATCCAATCATACACAAAATTCAAGGTAAAAAATGCGCTCCAGTGCTGAATGGGTTAAACTCTCACTACAGAATGAAGGCACAAGAGAGAGGCTGTATCGTATCAGGGGAAAACTTAAACGTGTCCTCACCATGCGCTGGCTATCGAGTGAGGCAAAGCGGACAGCTCCTGCAGCCACGTCAGTTGGAACCGTCACGCCACGCTGCAAGTAATGAACACATTCGCTCTTTTAAACCACTGCGGCGTGAGCGGGACTCCAATAGCGGTCTTAAAGGTGAGGGACGCGTGCTGATCCGCCTCCCATGTCCCGTCCATCAGATTGACTCGCCAGGTGCGTGTTTGGCATTCGTGACTCGTGACTGTCCGGCGTAACGCGACACTGGCTACTGATGGGAGAATGTACTGCGTCAAGATTCACGTCAAACGTTTGGGAAATAGACTGCGTGTTGAAACGTTTACTGGAATTATTGGGAGTTGAAACGTTTGTGAAATAGATTGAGTGTTGAAACGTTTATTGAATTGAATGTGAGAAGAAATGTTTGATATATTTAAGATTAAGTCAGAATGTGTGGGTGATACAAAATTCGTCAATAAAACGTTTGTGAAGTAGATTAAATATTGAAACATTTATTGAACTGAATATGAGTAGAAATGTTTGATATATTTAAGATTAAGTCAAACTGTGTGGATGATGCAAGATTGGTCATTGAAACGTTTTGGAAGCATTAGATTCTGCTCGAAGCGTTTGAGAAATTCACGATTGGATGTCGAAACGTTCAGGAGATAAAAACAAAACAAAAAGATATATTATTTCGCCAAAACGTTTAGGTAAATAACTGATTACTCGTGAAGTAGTGAAGGAAATAAGGGTCTGTCATTTCGTCCATTGTATTCTCTCTCTCTCTCTCATATGAGTAATCGATGGTGGCAATTTGTACACGTATTCGTCACTACATACCTACATTTATTTGAGCAGTGTACAGGCAGGATTATTGTGGCTCTCATGCTCATTATTCCGTGCTGTGTGTTGGCATCAAGGAAGATTAAGGAAATTTATGGATAGGGATGGGATGGGAATGATGAGTGGAATTATATGGGTAGGTTTTATTTACGAGAATTGCCACGCGTAGGACTACCACCTTCAGTACCATGGCGCGTTACCATATTCATTCTCGTTACTATTTGGTGATTTTATACAGCTTCAGAAACTCATGTGAGGGATTAAAATAGTAAAGATACAGGCCATGAATCCTCTAACCTCAATAAAATGGTCTAATCTCACCCAAAACTCAAGGTAAAAATACGTCCCAATACTGAAAGGGTTAAATACTGCATACCTGATTAATTAACCTCACCCAACCTCACCTATAACACCTATAGTACCTGGTTCACTAATCATAAACCCTCTTGGACATATTTATCATCAAACAACTATAAGTACACCACAACAAATTGGAAAGTCTATTCTAACTCATACTCATATTTTTTCTTCCTTTTAATTGGTTGTATGGATCGAGTGAAGTGGTTTGTCGCAGTGAGTGTTGCATATCACAGTGAGAAAAACAATGGTCTCGTTGAGCGTTTGCGCCATGACAATACAGCGGCATCAAAATATGTCCACAAACAAAATGTC
>NC_059267.1:1633617-1658617 GCF_017591435.1 Portunus trituberculatus
CTAAGTGGGAGGTGAAGACAAGGAAAAAAAAAAAGGGAAAAAGAAAGGAAAAGGGGGAGGAGGAAAAAATTGGTAGAGATTTCCTATATATTGTGAGTGTAAGGAGAAAATGTTGGAGGAAAAGTCAATGTTTTTTCCCTCTTACTCTTTCTTTCGGAGTTACCAGCTATTGTTTCCTTTTTCTTTCTCTTTTTTTGCATATTTTTTTATCGGCGGAGAGGGAGAGGAGGAAAAAATGAATAAAAAAAATGAGAAGGAGAAACAGGGGAAGAGAGAGGAACAGGAAAGGGAAGGAGGAAGAGATGGAAGAGGAGAAAGAGAAGGGGATAAAGAAGAGAAAGAGAGGAGATACGTGATGGGGAAAATAGGCGAAAAGGAAACGAAATAAAAGAAATAAAAGGAAAAAAAAAAGAGGAAGATGAAAAAATGAAGAGAGAAAACAAAATCATAGAAAAGAAAAACATAAACAAAAATAAATGAACAAGAAAGCATCATTAAAAAGTAACTTACCACCACCACCACCACCACCACCACCACCACCACCACCACCACCACCACCACCACCACCACCACCACCACCACCACCACCACCACCACCACCACCACCACTACCACCACTACCACCACCCAATACCACATAAGCTCAAAGAAATGTACCATAATCCCTCATGTTCCCTTTTACACCGGCACGCCCACACACACCCACACACACACACACACACACACACACACACACACACACACACACACACACACACACACACACACACACACACACACACACACACACACACACTCTTCTCCCCGGCTCACACACGCTAATACACGCATGTCACGCCCACACACACACTCTTCTCCCTTTCTCACACTCACACACACCCACACACGCCCACGCACGCCCGTCACGCCCTCCGGATGATCCCTAAGCGCCCAGAGCATCTAAAGCATCCAATATTACTAATTCTTTTAAAGTCTTTGCCAAAATCTTAAAGACAAACTTGGTAACTTGTTCGGAGCGTGTGTCTGCTTTGCCTTGCTTTGCCTCGCTTTACTTTATCCTCCTTCATGCGCCTCCTCCTCCTCCTCCTCCTCCTCCTCCTCCTCCTCCTCCTCCTCCTCCTCCTCGGAAAGTTTGTCTCCAACGGCTGTTTCCTGTAACTCTTCCAGCTCCAAGAAAGGTTGGGTTGTGTTTGCTCTCCTTTGTTCTCCTCCTCCTCTTCTTCCTACCCCTCATTTTCCTCCTCCTTCTCCCTCTCCTCCTCCTCCTTTTCCTCCTCCTCCTCCTCCTCCTCCTCCTTCTCGGGTACACAGGCGGAGGCATCTTCGGTCTTCAGGGAATGTAAAATCTGCATCTTCTTCTTCTGTAGGTGGTGGTGGTGGTGGTGGTGGTGGTGGTGGCGGGATTGGCCCCGAAGATGTCTTGAGGTGAAAGTTTCAGTCAAGGTAAGATTTGTTTGGTTTGCTTTACTCTGCTTTAGTTTGGTTTGTCCTTTTCTGTTTTGTTTTATTTGTTTTTGTCTTGTTTTTTCTGGTTCTTTTTTGGAAGCTTTGTGTTGCATGGATGAAATGTCTGTGGTGATTTACTGTCTAGTGTTTCTTTTTTTTATTGTTTTCCTTTCATTTTATGGCCTATAGGAAAATCTAGTAACTTAAAAATGCGTCCTTGTACTGAATAAGTAAATAAAAATAGAGATATGCCTGAAAATCTTCAATAAAGCTCCAATCATAGGAAGGAAGAAACACAGAAACGGGCAGAGAGTTCCACAGTTTACCAGTATCAGTAGCAAGACAAAAATAGAAGATAGGGATAAGAAATGGATAGGAAAGGTAAGATACTGCAAGGAGTTTGAGAGTCAGCCAGTATCAGTATAGAAGAGGTTCAAAGTTTACCATTATCAGTAGCAAGGCGAAGTTAGATAAGGAATAGAGGATAGAGAGAGGGTAGGAAAAGTAGGATACGGCATGGAGTTTGAGAGTCAGCCAGTATCAGTGTAGGAGTTGATAGCGGTCAGAATAGGAAGGTGATGTAAATAGAGACTAACAAAGATGCAGGCGGGAAATTTCAGAGACAACAAGTATTAAAGATCAAAATTAGATGAGGATTTTAAGACATTAATCCCAGACTTTTGTGTAACTCTATCAATCTTTAAGGGAACTGGCAATCAAGTGGGCCTGTTTTTTTTTATTCTTCTGTTTTCCTTGGCCAGCTTCCCTTCGCATAAAAAAGGGATAAGAATAGGTTAGGAAGAGAGAATAGGAAGATGGGAGGATGGATGGAGGATAGATAGAGAAGCAAGCAGTGTTCCAAAGACAAAGGATCAAAATTAGGTATTGATAAGAATGGATAGGGACAGAAAGAGGGTGAAAAGGTGAAGCAGGTAGCGAGTGAACACAAAAGCAGATAGGAAGGATAAAATAATGGCATCGTTTTATTAATTACATTCCTTGAATCCTTTTAAGTTTACAAGACGCGTGCCACTTTGATTTCTTCCCTCTGTTGCTACTCTCTCTCTCTCTCTCTCTCTCTCTCTCTCTCTCTCTCTCTCTCTCTCTCTTTCCTCCCCTCAAACTTCCGCTCCTCTTCTTGAACTTTTTTTATGGTTACGTTGGTGAAAGCTGGTGATCGCGTCTCACTAAACATTCTTTGGCCCTCCTTCTCCCTCTCTCTCCCACCCATCCCCGTCTTTCCTCATCCCTCCTCCACCTACTCCTCTTCCTTTCCTCTTTTTTTTTCTGTCTATCTTTCTTTTCCTTTTTTTCTTTCTTTTTCTACTTTTTTTTCATATTCTTCATTTTCTTTTCTTGTTGTTCACTCTCCTTTTTTTTCGTCCTTCTTGCTTTTTTTTATTTCCTCATCATTTCTTTCAGCTTCCTTCTCTCCATTCCTTCTTATTTTTCTCCTTTTTTCTCTCTCCTTACCTTTCCTTTCCTTCTCCCTATTTCTTCTTTCTCTCTTTCCCCCCTCTTCTCTTTTTCTTCCTCTCCCCATTTTCCATTATCCTCTTTATTTCTTCTCCTTTTTTCTCCTTCCTATCTTTCCTTTTCCTTCTCCCTCTTTCTTCTTTCTCTTTTTCCCCATCTTCCTTTACTTCGTCTCCCCACTTTCCATTATCCTCCTAATTTCTTCTCCATTTTTCTCCTTCCTATCTTTCTTTCTCCCTATTTCTTCTTTATCTCTTTCTCCCATCTCTTTTTCTTCGTCTTCCCACTTCCCATTATCTTCCTTATTTATTCATTTTTCCCCTACCTATCTTTCTTTTCTTTTTTCATATTTCCTCTCCTTTCTCTCTTTCCCCATCTACTCTTTTCCTTCGTCACCCCACTTTCCATTTTCTTTCCCCTTCCAGTGCAACTAAGTCTTCTGCTTACGAGAGATTGTACCTCAAGCTGTGCCTTCCTTTGTTGGTGTTGAAAGAAAGATTCAGTCATGTTTTATTCGTGTTTAAGCCATTGGGCAGCTTTCTTGGTCCTTCTCCCTATCTTCCTCCTTCTTCCTACTCTTGTTCTCTATTTTTCTCCATTTTCTTTTCTCTTTTTTCTCCTCCTGTGTTGTTGTTCTTGTCATAAATCTTAGTTTTAGTGTTCTTCTTTCATTTCTTCTTTTTTTCTTCTTCTCTTTTTTCTCTTTATTCTTTACTTTTTTTCTTTCTTCCTGATGTTGTTTTTCTTGTGCTAGATCTTAGTTTTAGTCTTCTTTTCTTATTTCTTCTTCTTTTTCTGTTCTCTTCTCTCATTTCGTCTTCTTTTCTGTTCTGTTCTTCTTCGTTTTCTTTTTCTTCATTCTATTTTTTTTTCCTCCCTGTGCGGGTTTTTTTTTTTTTTTTTTACCATAAACCTTAATATTAGTCGTCTTCTTATTCCTTTTTCTTTTCTTGTTCCTCTTACTTTTCTTCCTCTTCATTCTTTTTCTTATTCTTTTAGTTTTTTTTTCCCTAGAGCTTTATCTTTCAATCTTTTCTTCTTCTCTTCTCCCTTCTCTTATTTTTCTTATTCCCTTCATTTTCCTTCCTCCTTTTCTTCATGTTTCTTCTCCATCTCCTAGTCTTCTTAAGTCCTCTTCTCAGTTTCTTCATTATTCTCTTCCTCCTTTCTTTATTTTGGGCCTATTTTTCAGCTTTCTTTTCTTTTTCATTTTTCTCCCTATTCATTTTTTGTAGGGACTAGAAAATCTATTGTTTTTTCATTCTCTTCCTGGTCTCCTTACTTTTTGCCTCCTCCTCCTCCTCCTCCTCCTCATCTTTGTTCTCCTATTCATCTTTGTTCTCCTCCCCTTCTTCCTTATCTTTGTTTTCCTCCTCCTACTCCTCTTCCTCCTCCTCCCCCTCTACCTCTTCCTCCTCCTCCTTCTCCTCCTCCTCCTCCTCTTTGGTTGTCGTGTCATTTCCTTTTCCCCGCAGGTTACTGGTGGCAATAATTCAGTTGATAACCCGCGATGTATGTAAACCCAAACGTCTCTTGCTATCTGCTCTCCTTGTTTATATCTCCCTCTTCCTCCTCCTCTTGCTTCTCCTCCTCCTCCTCCTCCTCCTCCTCCTCTCTCCTCCTCCTCCTTCTCCTTCTCGTCTTCCCGGAGCTGCGTGGTCCAATCTAAATTTACAAAAAGAGACAGACAAGCTTCATCACGAAATGCTCAGAATCAAGAGCGTACAGTTTGAATTGGAAGGGACTCGCTGTGTTAGACGAGGATTGGTATGAGAACTTGGTGTATAAGATGGTTTGTAGCGAGACTGTAGGTTAGATTAAGTTAGGTTAGGTTAGGTTAGATTTGGTTAGGAATATTTCGCTTCCCATCACTTACTTTTCTTCTATTTTGCTCCTATTTGTTAGTGTTACGCGGGTTTCTACGAGAATTTACTGTAGGAAACGCTTTGTACATCACATTAGGTTAGGTCAGGATAGATGAAGCTCAGTTAAATTTGGTTAGATTAGGAATATTACACTCCACCATCTCCACACCTTCACTCGCCTTTATTTGCTAGTGTCACGAATTCTGCCGCAGTGATTCAGTTATTGTGCCGCTGCAGAAACACGCGACGGTAACACTGATGCCTCTGTCTTGAAAGTTTGCGGTGAATTGATGTTTTCTTCTTACCTGGGTCCTTATTTGTGAGGTGTGTTCGAGTGCAGGTGTGTTGTTGCTTACCTGTGATTTGTGATAAGCTTTGGATGTGATATGTTTCTTCTTCTTTTTCTTCTTTTACTAATTCTTTTTCTTTTTTTCTTTCTTCTTTTTTCTTGTTCTTCGTCTTCATCGTCTTCATCATCATCTTCTCCATCTTCTTCTTCTTCTTCATCTTCTTCTTCTTCTTCTTCTTCTTCTTCTTCTTCTTCTTCTTCTGTTCGATGCATTCATGATTTGAGGTTTTTTTCTTTTACTATTTTCTTTACATTTTTCCCTTCCACTTTTCTCTCCTATCTTTCTTCCCTTCATCCTTCCTCCTCCTCCTCCTCCTCCTCCTCCTCCTCCTCCTCCTCCTCCTCCTCCTCCTCCTCCTTACTTTGCCATTAAGTTGATGAATCGCAGGTAACTTTTAATACAAGACTGTTTCGTTTTTGTTACCTGCAAAGTGATTGATGAAGTTTACCTGAGCAAACACACACACACACACACACACACACACACACACACACACACACACACACACACACACACACACACACACACACACACACACACACGTTGTTAAGATGATGACCATAAAATTAATGAGAGAGAGAGAGAGAGAGAGAGAGAGAGAGAGAGAGAGAGAGAGAGAGAAATGAGTTAAGAAATTTTAGCTTATTCCTTTTCCCTCCATTCTTTCCTCTCTCTTTCCTTCCCCTCTTTCCTTCAATATTTCCCTCCCCTCTTTATCTCTCTTCCTTTCATCCTTTCCCTATCTCTTCCTTCCGTTGCGCTCCCTTCTCTTCTCTCTTGCCACCCCTTCCCCCTTCCTCATTCCGTTCACTAACTTTTTTTTTCCTTCCTCTTATTCCCCTTCTTTTCCTCTTTGCTCATTCATTTCCCTCCACTCCCCGTCTCTCCCTCTCCCACTCCTCCTCATCCAAACAGCTGTTGCTCAGTGTGTGCAATAATCTCTAGAAAATTCATTAATTCTGCTTTTTCCTTACGTCGCAAAAAGGTGAAGACGGCGCAGGCTTAAGCGAACAGAGAGCAGGAGAGCAGGAGAAAGTGCAGAGTCGATACAGGGTGAGCGTAGAAGTGGCATAGAGTCAGATAGCGTGGAATTGAAGGGAAGTGTGTTGAGTTAGATAACCCCTTCAGTACTGAGACGCATTTTTTACATTTTTTTATTTATTTTTTTTTTTTATTTACGCCATGTGGGCTTTTCACGGGAATTTGTGGTACAGGGTCAGCACAGAAGTGGCGTTGAGTCAGATGGCATACAAGTGAAGAAAAGTATGCTGAGTTAGGTTAGGTTAGGTTAGGTTAGGATAGGTTAGGTTAGGGTTAGGAAGTATGTTGGTTTAACCCCTTCAGTACTGAGACGCATTTTTTATCTTGATTTTTTGGGTTAGGTTAGGTTAAGTTAGGTTAGGGTAGGTTAGGTTAGGTTAGGTTAGGTTAGGTTAGGAAGTATGTTGAGTTAACCCCTTCAGCACTGAGACGTATTTATTACCTTGATTTTTTGGGTTAGGTTAAGTTAGGGTAGGTTAAGTTAGATTAGGTTAGGATAGGTTAGGATAGGTTAGGATAGGTTAGATTAGGAAGTATGTTGAGTTAACCCTTTCAGTACTGAGACGCATTTTTTACCTTGATTTTTTGGGGTGTATTAAGACGATTTTATTTGCATTAGGAAAAGTTTTCATTCGCAATATATTTTCTTACAGTCAGTCTTTCATTCACTTCTTTCGTATTTTTCTTTCCCTCTTTCCTTCCTTCCTTTTTTCCTTTCTTCTTTCCTTCCATTATTTTCTGTTTCTTTTGTTTTCTTTCTCTTGTTTTCATTCGTTCGTCCTTTTTATCTCAGATTTATTTTTTTTCTATTTTCTCTGTTCTTTTTCTTTTTTCCTTTATTTTCTTCTTGTCCATCTAGCTTCCTTCACTCATTTCCTTCATAACCATCTTTAATTCATTTTTTCCCTGTATCTTTCATTCTCATTTTACTCTCTTTCCTTAATTTTCCTCTTGTCCTTTGTCTTCTCATCCTTCGTTCCACATTTTTCATCTTGTTTATTACTCTCTCTCTCTCTCTCTCTCTCTCTCTCTCTCTCTCTCTCTCTCTCTCTCTCTCTCTCTCTCTCTCTCTCTCTCTCTCTCTCTCTCTCTCTCTCTCTCTCTCTCTCTCTCTCTCTCTCTCTCTCTCTCTCTCTCTCTCTCTCTCTCTCTCTCTCTCTCTCTCTCTCTCTCTCTCTCTCTCTCTCCCCTCGTGTTCTGTCCAGTGTCCTCGTAAATCACAACATTCTTATTCTCCTTTTTTCTTTCTTTCCTCCCAGACGAGAACGAAGATTTAGTGGCTGGCCTGTCCTCGTGTCTCGCTCCTGCATCTATTGTTTCTGTCTCCGTCCTTGTTATTATTGTGCCTCAGTAGTGAGATGTTGGCAAGGTGTTGGTAGTGCAAGCAGTATTGGAGAAGTATTAGGTGGGGAGACGTATGAGTGAAATATGAGTTGTACGTGTGGTATAAGGAGAGTATGAGGGAGAGTATGAGGTCGTTAATAAGAAAGGTATGTGTATGAGGGGCTATAAGTGAGATATGAATGAATTATGAGGCTTCTATGAGTGATATATAAGGGAAGGTTTTTATATATATGTAAGAGAAGAGGACTGGCTAAGGGGGACGAAAATTTGAAGAAAAAAGGCCCATTCAGTTGCCATTCTCCATACAGATCACATAGAATTAGCCAAAGGAGAGGGACAAATGTCTTGAAACCTCCGTCTTGAATGACTGGGAGGCATAAGGAAAGTATGAAAGTATTAACAAAAGGGAGGAAGGGGGAAGAAGACAACGAGGAACAGGAGGAGGAAGGAAGGCAGAAACTATTATCCTTGTTGGTAGTAGAAATAGTAACAGTGGTAGTAGTTGTAGTAGTTTATCTCTATCTTTTGGCTAACTCTTTCGGCACTGTAAGGGGACTGGCGAGTGAGTAGACCTTTAATTTCTGCTTTGTTACCGCTAGCCAATCTTTCCCTCTTACATAAATAAAAGGAGAAATATACCTAAAATCGTCCAGAAAATATGAATAAAAACAATAGAATATAATAGCAATAACAAGCATACATTTACAGCACAACCACCACCACCACCACCACCACCACCGGTATCGTGAGCAGACCCCGGCAAGCTAGTATAGACAATGAGTGGAAAGCGCACGGCAGTTTATCTTCATCCGCCTCTCTGCCGCAGCGCTCCCATAGACTTAATGAATCCTGTTATCAGTGGCGGCCTTCGTGTTTATGGAGGGGTAGCGGTAGATTTATACCCGTGTTTATTGGCTCATCACGCCGCGCCCTGGTGTTTCCACGTCCAGTTTTCTTCCCCATGGTACAAACTATTGGCTCAGGAAAAATAACCGCCCCCCGATTTCAAGCGAATGGCATTAAATTAAACTTGTATTCGTGGGGTTGTGTTCCCTTGTCTTGTGGAGATCATTTTTTTTTTTTTTTGTGTGTGTGTGTGTGTTTGTTTTCGTTTTTTGTCTGTTGGTTTGTTGTTGTTGTGTTTTATTATTGTGTTTTTTTTTTTTTGCGTTCTTTTCATGGTTTTGTTTTTCTTGCATTGAGTTTTAAGACAGTTTTTTTGTTTATATAGTTTTAATTCTGATATTTTTCTCTTATATTAATTCACCAATTTATATTCCTTTTATTTATCTATATATCTACTCCTCAATCATTTATTTTCCTATTTATTCATATTTATCACTGAGTTGCAGGAGATTAAATAATACCCCGATATGAATTTTACAAGAATAAGCCAAAAAACATTAGTTAACATTCATATTTATTCATTCTATTCATCAATTTCCAGAGAGTTCATTGATAGCTAAGACAGTTTATTTATAGTCAGGACCTTCTATAGATAAGATAGTTTATTGACATTTCAGATAGTTGAATAGTTCTGACGTAGATTCTGGAGGGTGTCAGCATAATACGTGACAGATAAAGGAAATATGGTCCAGTCAGTCAATTATTACAATTTAACGAGCAAATTTATAGGATGATTAAGAGAAACGAATGCCCTGTTAAAAGTAGTAGTAGTAGTAGTAGTAGTAGTGGTGGTAGTGGTGGTAGTAGTAGTGAGTAGTAGTAGTAGTAGTAGTAGTAGTAGTAGTAGTAGTAGTAGTAGTAGTAGTAGTAGTAGTAGTAGTAGTAGTGGTGGTCGTAAATGTTTTTGGGTACGAAAGGATGGTCTTGGGGACACTTAAGAGGTGGATATAGCGCATTAGTGTTTCTCTCTCTCTCTCTCTCTCTCTCTCTCTCTCTCTCTCTCTCTCTCTCTCTCTCTCTCTCTCTCTCTCTCTCTCTCTCTCTCTCTCTCTCTCTCTCTCTCTCTCTCCCATTTGGATTTTAATGAATTTAATGATGAGGCTGAGGTAGAAGAGTAGCAGGAGGAGGAAGAAGGAAGGAAGGAAGGAAGGAAGGAAGGAAGGAAGGAAGGAAGGAAGGAAGGAGAGGAGGAAGGGTCGCTATTACGGAGATGAAAGGAAGCTACAGTAGTTATTTTATCTCCCTTTTAGACTCTCCTCCTCGTCTTCCTCCTCCTCCTCCTCCTCCTCCTCCTCCTCCTCCTCCTCCTCCTCCTCCTTCTTTTCCTTCTCCTTCTCCTCTCCCTTTTAGACTCATTTCCTTCTCTTCCTCCTCCTCCTTCTTCTCATTCTCCTCCTCCTCCTCCTCTTCATCCTCATCCTCCTCCTTCTTCTTCTGCTCCTTCTTCTCCACTCCCTTTTAGACTCTGTTCCTCCTCTTCCTCCTCCTCCTTCTCCTCCTTCTCCTTTTACCTTCTCCCTTTTCCTCTACCCAGCTGAATTTATACTCACCATTCCGACCCAACAACAAAACACGTCCGTCCGGCCACTACTCGAGAAACACCCAGAAAAATAAACACAAATACAAACAACATTAACCAGTAAATTTGACGATTAACCGCTTCTCCAGTCCCCCTTGAGAGAGAAAAATAAGAAGCCGGTAATTGTAATGACGTATTTAATCGACTTAGACGCTTGTGTTCCCCCTCTCCCCGCGAGCCTTCCCCGAGACAGAGTGAGACAGTGAGAGAGTTTACACAGGGTATTCAACGTCACTGCTTCGCCACATTTAGCTAACAGTGAAATCCCTTGAGAGACGTAACCCCTGACAGCTTCAATCCTTCACTTCCCTCCCTTTCTCTCTCTCTCTCTCTCTCTCTCTCTCTCTCTCTCTCTCTCTCTCTCTCTCTCTCTCTCTCTCTCTCTCTCTCTCTCTCTCTCTCTCTCTCTCTCTCTCTCTCTCTCTCTCTCTCTCTCTCTCTCTCTCTCTCTCTCTCTCTCTCTCTCTCTCTCTCTCTCTCTCTCTCTCTCTCTCTTGTAAATTCCTTTCCTTCTCCCTCGTTCTCTCTTTTTTTCTCTCTTGCCTCTCATTTTCTTTTCTCTTCTAGTTTCTCCTCTTTTTTTCAAGTGTTCCTGTTTTCTCTCTTCTTCTGTCTCCTTTTCTCTCTCTTTCATCCCTCTTCTTGTTTCCTTTTTCCCTATTCTTGTCCTGTTCTCCTTTCCATTGTCGTCTATTTCTATTCATTAGTCCTTCTATTTTCTTTATACTCCTCCTACTCCCAGCTGTTCCCTCCTTCCTCTCTCTCTCTCTATCTCTCTCTCTCTCCTTCTCTCCTACTCCTTGGCCTTCTTGCTGCTTACCCTCGTCTTCACTCCATCCAAACCCTTCTCACCATTCTAAGCTTTCTCAATCCTCCCATCCATTCCTCATCCTCTCCTTCCTTCTCTAATAACCTTCCCATCAGACACCTCCCTGCTTCCCACTCCTTGACCCTCCCCTCTTTCCACCCTTCTCGTCTACCCCTTCTCCTCCTTCCCTTGTAACCCTCCCAGCGCATCCCACGTCACCCAACACCTCTCCTTCCTCCTCCTCACGCTCCCCTCTCATTGCCCGAGGTCCCAAACAGCAGCAACGTTTTCTACCACTTAGTTAAGAGAATTAGTGCCGCCTGATCCGAAGTGATGGGCGACGCTGGGGACCGGACGCCGCCTCAACGCTGCCCGCCAACTTAAAGCAGATGGAGTGGCGGCTCGAAGGGCGGCACATGGTGAAAAAAGGAAGCATCACCGGTGTCCGTCACTCCTCATGTAGTGGCTGCGTCAGAAGGAGGAGGAGGAGGAGGAGGAGGAGGAGGAATTAGAATAGGAATAGGAGGAGGAGGAGGAGGAGGAGGAAGAAGGAGGAAGAGGAGGAAGAGAAGGAGGAGGAGAAGTAGGAGGAGGAGAGGAAAAAAGGAAGAATTGGGGATCATAATTTAATATAAACGAAGAACAAGCACCAGTAGACTTGTTGGTTCTTGATTGAGTGTCTCTCTCTCTCTCTCTCTCTCTCTCTCTCTCTCTCTCTCTCTCTCTCTCTCTCTCTCTCTCTCTCTCTCTCTCTCTCTCTCTCTCTCTCTCTCTCTCTCTCTCTCTCTCTCTCTCTCTCTCTCTCTCTCTCTCTCTCTCTCTCTCTCTCTCTCTCTCTCTCTCTCTCTCTGGCACAACAATTCTTTTCAACTGTATGTTTTGTCAAGCGGCCTTTGACTCGCCTCATTCAGCCTGGCTTGTGTATTGCAATGAGAGAGAGAGAGAGAGAGAGTGTGTGTGTGGGTGTGGCTTTCTATCTTTTTTTATTTATTTATTTTTTTTTTTTGTCCTTAGCTGAATTGTTGAAGAAGTGAATAATAAATAGATGATAAATAAGAAATCGTTCAGTTAGTAATGTAAGAGGACGGTTCATTGTTTGGAATTAGTGATAGACAACGCTGAATGTTTCCACTGACTCAAGAATGAATAAAATAAGCAAATAAATGGAATGAACAGAATCACTAGACAATAAAAAGAATTAAGAAATGAGTGAAGAATGAATAGAATAAGCGAAAAATGGAATAAACAGAATCAGTAAACAATTAGAAAAGACTTCCATATTTGAAGAATGAATGGATGAAGAGAGAAAAAGAAAAAATCTGGTAAAAAAGAATAAATAAAAAAGAAGAAATGAAAGTTGATAAATAAATAGAATAAACAAAATTGAAGAACAGAAGCATATTAAAAGGAGTGAATAGGTGAATAAATAGAGAAAATAAAACTATTATATCTAAAAAAAAAGGAAAATTAAATCAAAACCATCGGTAAAAGTCACAGAACTGAGCTTTTTTTGAGGGAAGAGAGAGAGAGAGAGAGAGAGAGAGAGAGAGAGAGAACAAAGCGTCATTCCACAGGTTGACTCCAACGCGACTCTGAAAATACCTGTTGATTCTAACGAGTGAAAATGGAATCTCACCTGACGCAGATCACAGTAATTGAATCCCTCCCACGTGCCTCACCTTAATTACACCTTCACCTCGCACCACACCTGTCTCCCTCGCCCCCTACGCACCTGTCCATACGTGCAAGCTAAAGCTGTCTATTTTTCTACAGGTGTAAGTGGATGTGTGTGTGGTGTGTGGTGAGTGTGGTGTGTGTGGTGTGGTGTGGTGTGGTGTGGTGTGGTGAGGTGTGGTGTGGTGTGGTGTGGTGTGGTGTGGTGTGGTGTAGGTGTGGTGTGGTGTGGTGTGGTGTGGTGTGGTGTGGTGTGGTGTGGTGTGGTGAGGTGTGGTGTGGTGTGGTGTGGTGTGGTTAGGTGTGGTGTGGTGTGGTGTGGTGAGGTGTGGTGTGGTGTGGTGTGGTGTGGTTAGGTGTGGTGTGGTGTGGTGTGGTGTGGTGTGGTGTGATGTGATGTGGTGTGGTGTGGTGAGGTATCTTAGGTTAATTATGGCTAGGCTCATTCGCTACTTGAGATTAATGCCCGTTAGTGGAGTCATATTGAATTAAGTTACGTTAACCCGACTAACTAGAAATAATGAAGACTGACCATTAATCTTCTGACCTCCATAGACCCTTCCTGGTGTCAATAAAACGGTCTAATTGCACACAAAACTCAGGTAAAAATGTGTCCCAGTATAAATGTGTCCCAGTATTGAAAGGCCTAAAATTAGACAAACTGAACTCATTAAAACCAAACATCATTAGCTAGTTACGCACCTGAAAATCTCTCAATACGATTAATTAAAGAACGTAAAACTCAGGTAAAAATATGTCCCAGTATTGAAAGAACTAAACTTAGACAAACTGAACTCACTGAAACCAGACATCATTAGCTAGTTACGCACCTGGAAATTTCACCAATACAATTAATTAAAGAACGTGAGAACAGGTGTGCGTTGTTCAGGGGGACAATACAACCTGTTACAACTGCACTGGATTATTGAACGTCATGTTGAAACGTGTTTAATGCAGGAAGGCAACAGCTGGGCGGCGCGAGTTCCAGTAGTTGGATGAATAATGAATGACACCATCGGCCTGCTTCATTAGGCGTGACGCAGGTGTGTCCTCAGGTGTGTCTCCAGGTGCGTGTGTCCCCAGGTGTGTTGCGTGGGCACGTTTAAACCGCCTCTCTCTCGCTCTTTCTCTTCGCTCTCTTCTCCTCCTCACCTTTTATAGTGCTCAAATTAAGCAATAAATATGCAAAGTAGTGTGTCTTTGTATGTGAGTGTGTGGTGTGATGGGGGGTTACAGAGAGAGAGAGAGAGAGAGAGAGAGAGAGAGAGAGAGAGAGAGAGAGAGACAGAGAGAGAGACATTTAACTTTCATGTAGATCTGGAATTATTTAAAGGGTATAAATTTGAGTGCAGTAGTAATAGTAGTACGCCACCAACACCACCACTACCACCACCACCACCACCACCACCACCACCACCACCACCACCACCACCACTGCCACCACCGCCACCTTTATCAATATTCCACCAGCATCAGAAGTAAGTATTGCAGGTTGAGATAAATTGAATTACACTGAAATGGGCGACGCGAGGCTCATCAATCATTGCTGCTCATTATATTATTTGTTATGTGATGTGCTGAGGCCACGTAGTGAGAGACGAGACCCAGGACACCAGAGAGAGAGAGAGAGAGAGAGAGAGAGAGAGTAGGAGAACCGGATTACGGAAACAATATTATCAAATTACTCTACTTCTTTCCTTCTGTTGTCTCTTATATAAAGTATATACACACCCCACCCACACCCACTCACACACACACACACACACACACACACACACACACACACACACACACACACACACACACACACACACACACATAAACAAGGCTAATTCTGTTGATCTTGAAAACAGTCCAAATTTAGCGTATTTTTCTTTGTCAGCTGTTTGATGTCTTTGTGGATTAGTGAGGCAAAGAGGAGTGTGTGTGTGTGTGTGTGTGTGTGTGTGTGTGTGTGTGTGTGTGTGTGTGTGTGTGTGTGTGTGTGTGTGTGTGTGTTCCCTGCTGATCATTGCTAGTCTGTTTCGTGTCCTGATTAAACCCAATTGTTAGATCTTGCCAGGAAAAAAAAACTGAGAGAATTGAGTGAGCGAGTGAAGCAGTGAATTGAGACTTGAGAGAGAGAGAGAGAGAGAGAGAGAGAGAGAGAGAGAGAGAGAGAGAGAGAGAGAGAGAGAGAGAGAGAGAGAGAGAGAGAGAGAGAGAGAGAGAGAGAGAGAGAGAGAATGGAAGCAAAAGATGATGAGTGAAACGAAAAGAAAACTAAAAAATAAAAGATTAAAAAAATGAAGAGAACAAAAGAAAGGAATCAAGAGAGAGAGAGAGAGAGAGAGAGAGAGAGAGAGAGAGAGAGAGAGAGACAGAAACCAGAACAAAAATAGACACGGAAAAACATACAACAAAAAATATCACACAGATACAGATAAAAAAGAGAAGATAAAAGAATAACAAGAAAAAAACAAAAAAATAGAGTAGAAGATGAAATAGAAAAAAAGATAAAATAAATACCTAGAGAAGAGAGGAGAGGGGAAAAAGGGAAAAGGAGAGAGGTAAAGGGAGGGAGAAAGAGAAGGAGGGAAGTTACAGCCCCCCCATCAACCTTCCCTATTCTGCCCCTTACCCCCTAGCCAGCATGTTCACAAAAACGTATAGATACAGCTGACAGGAATTAATGTTCCGCTCTGTAATTGGCGTGTGCTGTAGGGGAAGAGGGGTGGGAGGTGGAGTGTGGACGGTGGGGAGATGTGGAATACACTGGGGGGGGAGATGGGTGGAAGGGGTGGAGGTGAGGCTGATCAGTGGTGTTGTAATTACGCACATCTGGCAGAATCACTGTTTTTATCCTTGCAAAAACAACACCAATGATAACACTAGTATTACCACCTCCACCACCACCACCACCACCACCACGGAGGGAGGGAGTGGAAAAACAAACAAGATTAACAATAGTGACAAAACACAAAACCCAACAACAAAGAATAGGGCTTTTTTTGTTAGTATTCATCAGTGGCATTAATTATAACAGCAACAACAGCACCAGCAGCAGCAGCAGCAGCATCAGGAACAACAGTAGTGGGAGTGGTAGTAGTAGTAGTGGTGTTAGTGGGGGACAGTAGGACTAGTAGTGGTAATGCAGTCTAACTAGTTTTGCAAGGCTTTTCGACACCACCAACAACAACAGCAGCAGCATTCTGGGTCAGCAATAACAGAGTATCGTTAATGCACATTGTACCATTAGCACCGCTGCAAAATATAAACAAAATGGCAATTAAATACTACCACCACCATCACCACTACCACCACTGCTCACCACCACCACCACCACCACCACCACCACCACTAGCACTACCACCACTACCATTACCACTACCACCAATACCCCCACTACCACCTCTAGCACCACCACCACTAGCACTACCACCACCACCACCACTTGTACCACCACTACCACCACTACTATGAACTAACGTTCGTAACAAAAACATGGTCATCCTCAACAACTACAACAACAAAAACATCATCAACAACAACAACAACAACAACAACAACAACAACAACAACAACAACAACCACTCATTTCTTTACACTATCAATAAAAACATCAAAAACATCGATAAACCCATGTAACTATGGACTTTTTCGTTAACAAGTCCACTAATGCACACTGACACGCAATATATGTAAAAAAAAAACCCGATTTCCTACAATCTCAATACAAAAACACAACGAAATACAAATACAAGTAAAAACACCAAGATTTTGCTAACATTACTACATAAACACACCTAAAAACACCTAAAAACTCAATAAATTCACCTAACTACGTATATCCCCATCATCTCTTCCCTCTGTATACAGTTCTCAATAACCCAAACTAACTCTGGAACTCTCTGCCTGCTTCTGTATTTCCATTTTCCTACGACTTAACTTTTTTAATTCCTTCAGTACTGAGACGCATCTTTCACCTTGAGATTTGGGCATGATAAGACGATTTTATTGACATTAGTAAGGGTCTATGGAGGTAAGAAGATTCAATTGCCACAGTCTTTACTATTTTGACCCCTCACACAAGTTTCCGAAGCTGTATAAACTCACCAAATAGTAAGCAGAATGAATATGGAAACGGGTCATGGTACTGAAGGGGTTAACAGGGTGGCCTCAAGACATTTGTTCCGGATTTTTGACTAACTCTATTAATCTTTTAGGGAACTAACAAACAAGTGGGCTTTTTTTACAGTTTTTCTTTCCCTTGACCAGCTTCCTCTCTTCCATAAACAAAATAAAACTATCAAACTACACTAATTTAATCAAATCTCACCTGCCACAAGACACAATCACACACAAACACACACAAACAGCCTCACATATTCCGCTGAAGCTATATCAAGGACACCAAGCTCCCTGCGGCCTCCAACCCCAGGCAATGGCGGCGCGTATGCTTAACGTGTAGTATTAAGCTGGTGATGTCCCGTATAATGAGTACAGGATTGGTAGGACAAAACATTTCTGCTCTTGCATGATCCTCCCTCTCCCTGCCGCTTGTTGCAGGAAGAGGAAGAAGAGGAAGAAGTGGAAAAGAAGAGGAAGAGGAGGAGGAAAGGGACGAGTGACATGGTCGTGGGATTTAGTGGATGATGTTTGTGAGAGAGAGAGAGAGAGAGAGAGAGAGAGAGAGAGAGAGAGAGAGAGAGAGAGAGAGAGAGAGAGAGAGAGAGAGAGAGAGTAGGTATGTTATCACTATGTTAAACTGACGCAAATACAGTTCATAAACAAGTTAATCTCTCTCTCTCTCTCTCTCTCTCTCTCTCTCTCTCTCTCTCTCTCTCTCTCTCTCTCTCTCTTTTCGTTCTTTTTTTTATCCCTTCGAGGTTTTCTTTTTCTTTTCGTGGCGCTGTTTTCTCACTCGAGGGACATTTAAATTCCACACACACCCTCCTGCATGTATGTCCTTCTTCCTCTCCTCGGTTGTAGCCTTTTTTTTCCCAACCTACGTGATATCTTTCTTTCTCTTGTATTTTCTCCCTCTTTCTCTCTCCTCTCTCTTTTTATTTTCCTTCTCTCACTCTGTTTTGTCCTTTCCACTTTGCTCTTGTGATTTTTTGCTCATTTTTTTCCTTATTTTGTATTTGATTTGACTTATTTTATCAATCAAAAGTTGTTTCATCTCTTTTTTTTCTCTCTCTTATTCTTTTTTTCTCCTTCTCACTTTGTTATTCATTCTATTTTTTTCGGATTTTTTTTTTATGTCTTCTTTATTCTCTATTTCGTTATTTTGAAGCTTGTCTCATCTGTGTTATTTTTATTGTTGTTGTTTTTGTTTATCACATATTGCCTCGCCTGCGCTTTCCCTCCTTCTTTTATTCAGTGCCTGCTGGAGTCTTTCTTTATTCATACTGGTATCACTTCCATTTTGCAACAGCGAGCTTGTTATTTTTTTTTTTTCAGTCTGTTTTCCCTTTTTTGTACTTCTATCTCAGTTTTTCCTTACAGTTTCTTATTTTTACCTCACACTGCATGGCGAGCGACACTCTCAGTTTTAAGCACATGCAGTTACATTTATGACTCGAGCACTCGTTTTTTTTGCATCCCTGGTTATCTGTTCGTGTCTTTTCGTGTCTTTTTCTCGGGTGTGGTGGTGTCCTGGGGGGCGTTCAGGAAGCTTTCGTGATAAAGGATGCGTATGGAGTTAGTGTTTTAATTTGGTAACTTCTTTGGGAAGGGACTCATGGGGAGCTACAAATGACTCCAGATGCATAATGAACCCACTTATCCACTGCTTCTTACTATGCCGGGATCTCTCTCTCTCTCTCTCTCTCTCTCTCTCTCTCTCTCTCTCTCTCTCTCTCTCTCTCTCTCTCTCTCTCTCTCTCTCTCTCTCTCTCTCTCTCTCTCTCTCTCTCTCTCTCTCTCTCTCTCTCTCTCTCTCTCTCTCTCTCTCTCTCTCTCTCTCTCTCTCTCTCTCTCTCTCTCTCTCTCTCTCTCTCTCTCTCTCTCTCTCTCTCTCTCTCTCTCTCTCTCTCTCACACACACACACACACACACACACACACACACACACACACACACACACACACACACACACATACACGTTAATGCTTTCAGACCCCGACAAATTCCAAAACATTACTAAGTTTCCTTCTCGCCGCCGTGTGGGAAGCAAATTTAGTTAATGTGATAAAGTAATGCATTTTTTTCGTCTCACGCGTTATTATTTTTTGTTTGCATTATTTTAGCGTTAGATAAAGCACCCAGCTGTTCACGGCTTCTCAAGTTTACGAGAAGGTGTGCCTGTGGAAAAGACTGGTATTGTTCTCCACTAACCTAATCTAACCTAACATAACATAGTCTAACTTCATCTAACCTGACTTAACCTCTTCAGTATTGGGAGGCATTTTTACGAGTTTTGGGTATCATTATACGGTTTTATTTATATTAGGGACGGTCTATAGAGGTCAGAAGATTAATGGTCAAGAGTATTCACTATTTTAATCCCCACATGAGTTTCTGAAGCTGTGTAAAATCGTCAAACAGTAACCAAAAGGCATATGAAAACTTGTCATGGTACTAAATGCGTTAACTAGTTAATATTTAGTGCCCATCTCTTCTCGATTCCCAAGTTTGTGACAGAGTGTGGCTGTGGGAATGTCTCATATTCTTCTAAGCTAACGTAACCTAACCTAAACTGAACTAAGCTAAATAACGTGGCAAGCTGTTCTGCGTTCCCAGGTTTGTGATGGAGAGTCTGGCCGTGGAAAAGTCAAACTAACCAAACCTAACCTAACCTAACCAGAATAAAGTGGGTAGCTGTTCTCCATTCCCAGGTCTATAATGGAGAGCGTGGCTGTGAAAAAGTGTCATATTCTCAGCCAATCTAATTTAACCTAACCTAACCAGAATAAAGTGGCTAGGTGTTCTCCATTCCCAGGTCTGTGATGAAGAGCGTGGCTGTGGAAAAGTCTCATATTCTTCCCCGCTACTTCACTTTGTTTTCCCCTCCGCAGCAACATTAAGCGGCCAAATTTCCTCCTCGATAATTGGAAAGGCAATTATATTTTACTCCTTTTCAAATTCCGCATCGGGAGGTTTGCTTTTGTTTTCGAATATACGTTCCCGGCGAAACTTGACTGCAAATTAATAATGGAAATTGTTTTATCCCTCCCTACGCTTCCACCAGCCAGATAACAAACACATTTTACTTTTATCCTTCATCCTCTTTTGAGACGAAACGAGAAAATGGCTGCGTTGTGTTGCTCGCCCACCAGTTTTCAATTAAGTGTTCATCTTTTCATGTTATTATCTCATTTATTTTCTGTCTTTCCCTCTTTTGTTTGGCCTTTATTGCTGCTTTTACCTCTCTCTCTCTCTCTCTCTCTCTCTCTCTCTCTCTCTCTCTCTCTCTCTCTCTCTCTCTCTCTCTCTCTCTCTCTCTCTCGCTCTCGCTCTCTTATTCCTGTTTCCTCTCTTTCTTTTTGTATTTTATTTTCCTTCTCTTTTTTTCTCCTTTATTGATGTTATTTTCTGCTTCTTCCAATCTTTTTTACCGATTTTCTTGTTTTTCTTGTTTTGTCTTTTCCTCTGTTTTCCTTTCTCTTTCCTCCATTTAGTATTTCCCTTACGTTACTCTCTTCATTTTTCCTGTCTCTTTGTCATTTATCCTTCTTATCCTCGATTTTCTTTATTCTCTTGTTCTTTCCTCAGTTCTTCATGTCATTTTCACTATTCCTTGTCTTCGTCTTTGTCTGTGTCAATTTATTTTATTTTTCTTAACTCCTTGACACCTATTTGGCACATCTTTCCTTAATCTATTTTTATTTGTTCTCCATCTATATTTTTCAAACTACGCAAAAGTTGGCATTTTTTCTTCTTTTTCTTATTCAATCTTTTACTTTCATGTAGATGCTTTTAAAAATTTCGTGTACGTCTTCCAGTGTGTTAATTGTCTCGAATCGCAGTGAAAGAGTTAAAACGCCAATACACAATGATACATAAAGATAATGAAGCCGCCGTGGTGCTTTGGGGGTCTGAGGGATCTCCAAACGCACGGGTTCGAATTCTGTCCACGGTCCGAGTGTAGGTTGGGCTTCCTCACTCGGGGCAACGCGTTCCTAGTGGATGGGCTTTGAGATAGGAGGTACCCCCAAAAAAGTAGTCCCTTTAGCCCATAAATTCCCATGAAAAGCCCACATGGTATAAATAATAAAAAGAAAAGGCAGTGGTGTTGACTGAGCTACAGTTATTAGTGTGGCCAGGAATTCTCTTAAAGCTTGAGAAATAAAGATTAATGAGTGAATATTGGTGATGATGATAGTAATGATAGTAATGATAGTAATGGTAATGGATAGTGATAACAGTAAAAGAGCATCTTTCTGTCTGTCTGTAATTTCATATCTAGATGTTGCTTGAAAATTAATTAACTTACCTGGGAGCAGCAAAGGAAAGGTTTAAAAGGGTTGACAGGTGTGATTCTTCTGATGTGTAGCCGAGTTACGCTTTTAGCGACACACCTTTTGTTGACCTGGGATTAAAACTCTGCAGTGGATTTTTGGCGCACCGTTTTTGTATCTGTATTGTAGCTTTGTGTTGAATTCCTGATGCTGACGGATATTCATTTCTGGTTCCAGTTCGTAGTATAGTTAGATTTCAAGATTAAACATGTATATTGATAGAGATCGATTGAAGACTAATGAAGTAAAAAAAATAAGCTTAAACGTTTTTTTTTTTTTATCAATAGATGAAAGGAATTCAACATAGAGAGAGCCTGATCTATTTGAAGACGCTTTTATAATCGTGGATTTTTTTCTTAGTTGGTGTAGGAATCTTGTTGAATTACCACAGTTGTCATGGAAGCACTCGGAAAAATTACTTGGTAGCTTTGAATAGAACGTTATATCAGTAGTTGGAATAAGGAATCAAGACAATCAGAAACATTGGTTCGAATCACATGTCCGTAGTTAATGTGAATGACAAAAAAAAATAGTGAATCAAATTGAAACAGACAACATTGAATTGAATAAAAAAGTATGATTCTATGATGAATGAAATGAAAAGAAAACAAAAGGATTAGTGGAGTCACAATGAAAACACGACGAATTAAACAAAATACGAAAAAAATATAAATAAACGAAACAAAATTCATTCAGTTAAGAAGGAAAAAAGCGGAAAATGGTAAATAAAACACAAACAGAAAATAACTGAGGGAAAAATTAAATAAAGAAAGGTAAATGACGAATAAAACCATACAAAATTATGAGAGATATTAGACAAAAGCTGCAGCGTCTCTAATGTAGCTCATAGTACGTTTCTCACCGACGCACAAAATTAAAGATAAATCAGGAAGAAAGCTCTGGTGTGGAAGAGAAATTGAGATATAAATAGGTTTGCGGTCTCATTGCAACAAACAGTGCGGAGTCATTAGTGAGAGATAGAACAGCAGCAAGCTATTAGAATTAAAAGTGGTGGTGGTGGTGATGGTGGTGGTGGTGGTTGCGACAAGGTGTGAGGATATCATTAGTGTTTACACGAACAGGGACTGGTTTGGGGCTTTATAATGGTGTATAAAAAATAATTGCCACTTCAATATTGCTTCCAAAACATGAAAACTGATTATCAAATTGTCCGTGTTGGTGTGAAGGATGCCAACCACAACACCGGTAACAAGAGGAACTACTGCAAAAACAACAACAACAAATTCAACAACAACGATTACGTTTATTATGACTACGGCTTTTTACCACCACCACCACCACCACCACCACTACTACTACTACTACTACTACTACTACTACTACTACTACTACTACTACTACTACTACTACTACTACTACTTTACTACAATTAGTGTTAATACTACTGCTTCTACTACTACTACTACTACTATTATCACCACCACCACCACTACCACCACCACTAATACTACTACTAATAATAGTACTGCTACTACCAGTACTACACCACAACTATAATCACTACTACTACTAATACTACTACTAATACTACCACTACCAGCACTACTACCACATTGACAACCACCACCACCTCCACAACGAAAACAACAACGACCACATGAACAATAATGTAAATATGGGCCCACTCACACTTATTGCAAAAAAGATATAGAAGACAAAGTAACCTCAACAGTACTTGCAAAAATCTACCTACTGCGGCGAGTAATAAATTCAATTGAAAGAGATACCGAAAAAAAGCTTTAATTTTGCAGCAACACCAAGGCGGGGCTGGCAATATCAGTGAGTATGATTTGAGTGTTGCAATACACTTTGTGAAACGCTGGAAAAAATTATACTTATTCTTATTGGACTTTAGTGCCAGAGCTGTTATTGGATTGGAGAGAGAGAGAGAGAGAGAGAGAGAGAGAGAGAGAGAGAGAGAGAGAGAGAGAGAGAGAGAGAGAGAGAGAGAGAGAAACAGAGACCCAAACAGACAAACACACACACTAAGACAAATAGCATGCACATAGCGAGACAGACTAAACATTATTGTGACAGATTGATGAAAAAAAAAACAATTTTAATTACGTTTTTTTTTATTACTACTCAAGAAACTAAAGAAAAATACACTCGGGAAAAAAAACTCAATAATTTCTGTATTCTCTTACATTTAATAAAACGAAGACATTGACACATCCATTATAAAACTTAAAGTACTCGATCAAATCTATGGTAAAATATTCGGTATAGCAGTTAACAATTTATTAAAAAAAAAAAGAAAAATGTAGGTATAGGATGAGAAGAACAAACTAAGGAAACAACAGGGAAAGAGGAACCATGGGTGCTTTGGTGTCCGAGGGTCTCCAAGCGCACGGGTTCGAATCCTGTCCACGATCCGAGTGTAGGTTGGGCTTCCTCACTCGGGGGAACGGTTTCCTAGCGGGTGGGCTTTCAGAGAGGAGGTATCCCAAAAAATATCCCCTTTAGCCTATAAATTCCCGTGAAAAGCCCACAGGGTATAAATAAAATAAATAAATAAATAAGAGATAGTCAGTGAGAAGAGAGAGTGAAAGGAAAGATGCATATTGACAAAACTGGTGGTGACATCTGGTGAGGCGGAGTGTGTGTAGCTTCCTCATCTGCTCTCTAATCGTACTGACTAATTTCCCAGAGGAGTGCACGTGTCTGGGAGGGTGTGGGAGTGATAGCAGGCGAGGGGGAGGCAGGGATCGAGGGACACACGCCAATCACTTCTAAAGGAAGAATATTGTGATGCCAAAAATAATCTCAAGTGTCTGAATGTGTGTGTGTTTGTGTGTGTGTGTGTGTGTGTGTGTGTGTGTGTGTGTGTGTGTGTGTGTGTGTGTGTGTGTGTGTGTGTGTGTGTGTGTGTGTGTGTGTGTGTGTGTGTGTGTGTGTGTGTGTGTGTGTGTGTGTGTGTGTGAGTCCACCACACCCACACACACACACACACACACACACACACACACACACACACACACACACACACACACACACACGCACACACGCACCCACACGCATCTGCCACATCTTCTATTTTCATGTCATCAGTTAATTAAGGAAAAAATAAAGACTTCGCTTGCAGATTTATCTCATCCTCTTCCTCCTCTCCACACATCCTCCTCATCCTCCACACCATCACCCCCTCCTCCTCTTCCTCCTCCTTTTCCCTTGCTGCAATTTATACACGTTAGATAAATTTAGACTTAAGAAAGACAGAGAGACGCTGGGAATGGCTTACAAACAGACTGGGGGATGAGTGGATGAGTTTTAGCAGGCATGCCATCAACGTGAATAAACTACAAACTCACGGGAAAAGGTTGGGTTAGGCTTACACGTGAGAATGAGGGATGATATTAGGCGCAAAGGAGCTCGCCGTATATACACTGACTAGTCTTTTGTGGGCCTTTAAACTCCACTGTTGTCTGTAATGGAGTTTAAGGATTCGCTTTTAAAACTCTACGGGGTCTACTTCTCACATTTCACTTACTTGGTGGGCATTAAGTAAATTTCCTCACTGACTAATCTTTCGTAATTTCGTGTCTCTTCTATCCTTGTGTTGTGAAGCTATCTTTTTCTCTCGATACCTCCCTAGCGCTTCATTACCACATTTCCGCCTCGTGCGTTTTACAAATATGGTTCCCGATTGAATACTTTTATCACTTGTGAGTTTATTTCTCTCTTCTATATTTTTATTCTTGTTCGTTTTCTTTTTATTTCATCTTCTTATACCTTTTCTTCTTCCTTGTCAGATAGTTTGCTCAAATTCACAACGAGAGAGAATTAAACAGCATCGAGATTTAGTTCATAGAAGTCAGTTACAAAAGAATATTCCACAGACAGCCAGTCGATTTAGATCTCTGTGTGTTCTCTCTGAAATTCCATCCACGGAGTATTCAAATATTCAGAACAACATCATAAATCATTCTTTCGTCTTACCTGGATAATGAATAATAAGCTAGAGTGGACATTACTGTAGTATATAACCTTTTTTTTTTAGATTTTATAGTTCAAACAGAGAAAGTACACCATGAAAAAATAGCCAC
>NC_059267.1:1668617-1676117 GCF_017591435.1 Portunus trituberculatus
GTCTATGTGTGTGTGTGTGTGTGTGTGTGTGTGTGTGTGTCGCCGCGCCGCCATCAGGATACGCCCTCTGCGGTGCCTCTTAGTTTTCTTTGCGACTCGGCAGTGTCTCGACGGGACGCGTAAGAACGTCTACCAGCCTGGCTAATCCTCTTAACTAAAGACGAAACTCCACAACCTCCAACGCCGTACCCAGTTTTCGTTTTTGTTCAACCCACATCGCGTCATTCACTCACTCACTCACTCACTCACTCATTCTCTCGGTCACTCACTCTCACTCACTCACTCATTCATTCATTCATTTATTCACTCACTCACTCACTCATTCACTCGCTCACTTTCACTAACTCATTCTCTCTCTCTCTCTCTCTCTCTCTCTCTCTCTCTCTCTCTCTCTCTCTCTCTCTCTCTCTCTATCCTAAATCGTTTTCTTCCCTATTTTTCTTCTTCACTCTCCTCCTTGTCGCCTTTTCCTTCCATTCACCATCCGTAACCTTATCTTTTTATGATCTCCACTTTCTCTTTCCTTTCAACGTTTCTTGCAGTGACCTCACGAGCAACGTTTTCCTTCTGACTGAAACGTTTTATGAATAGAACGGTTTTTCTCACTAAACGTCCAATGTTTTCTTCAGCAACGTTTTATACTAGAACTTTTTTTTTCTCACTGAATGTTTGTATGTCCAACGTTTTCTCTCTCATCAACGTTTTATAATAGATCTTTCTTTTCTCACTTTGAATGTTTGTGTGTCCAACGTTTTTTCTCAGCAACGTTTTATGAACAGAACATTTTTTTTATGAATAGAACATTTTTTTCTGACTTCGAACTTTCTGTGTCCAACGTTTTCTCTTTCATCAACGTTTTATGATAGAACGTTTTTTTCTCACTGAGCGTTTTTGTGTCCAACGTTTTCCTCAGCAACGTTTCCTTTTCTTTCCCCTCCCTGTCTTACTGTTCTCATTTTCCCCTCACTATCTCATTTTTCCTTCCCTTTTCCTTCCCTCTTCTCTAGCTTACCTCACTGTTCTCATTTTCCCCTCACTGCCATGCTTCCTTCCCCTCCCCTTCCCTCACCCTCTCTCTCTCCTTGCCACCTACTCCCCCTTCCCCTGGCCAAGAAGGACCCCCAAGGACATCCCAGAACCTCATTAGTGTGACGTGTCTCTTTATTACTGCCTCTTCATCGAGTCCTTGAGTGTGTCGTGCTATTAATTAAACGACATGACCCTCTCTCTCTCTCTCTCTCTCTCTCTCTCTCTCTCTCTCTCTCTCTCTCTCTCTCTCTCTCTCTCTCTCTCTCTCTCTCTCTCTCTCTCTCTCTCTCTCTCTCTCTCTCTCTCTCTCTCTCTCTCTCTCTCTCTAATTCGTGTATTTTCTCGTCCATCTCTTTTTTTTCTCTCATTTTCTCCTATTTTCATTTCTTCCTTTTCTCTCCCTCTCATCTCCTCTCCCTTCCCTCACCTCCACTCTCCCTCACGCCCTTTCAATTCTTTACAATCGCCTTAAACTCTCACGAAATCCTACCAAGGCGTTTTACTCTCTTTCACACACTCCTACACACTCCCAAACTCTTCTGCACACTTTCAAGCACTCCCAAATACTCGTATATCCTTCGTAATTGTATACACAGTCCTATAAATCCTTCATGCCCTCCTACGAGTCTTCTATCACCCGTTTCTTGTTGTCCTGTTTCCTTATCATATCCTTCACTGTTTTTTACCTCTTCAGTACTTGGACGCATTTTTACCATGAGTTTTGTGTACGATTAGACGATTTTATTGACATTAGGAAAGGTCTATGGAGGGCAGAGGATTAATGGCCACAGTCTTCACTATTCTAATCCTAGATATGAGTTTCTGAAGCTGTATAAAATTGCGAAATAGTAACTGGAATGAATATGGAAACGCGTCATAGTACTGTAGGTGGTTAAAGATTAGTTGCGTTGATTTGTATTGCTGTTATTTATCTTGGTGGTGGTCGTGGTGGTGGTGGTGATGGTGGTGGTTTGGAAATACGTAAATAAATAAATAAAAATCGCAGTGGCAGACACAAGCATCAGTTATTCCTGTCACACGTGGAGGGGAGCCTTGAATAAACGCAGGTTGTATAAAAGGCGGTGGGGAGAAGGCGGGCACACACACACACACACACACACACACACACACACACACACACACACACACACACACACACACACACACACACACACACACACACACACACGTAGACACACACGTACATTTACACACATGTACACTCACATATGCATACACAGTCCGTCTCTTCCCTCCTCTTCCTCCTCCTCCTGCTCCTCCTCCTCCTGCTCCTCCTGCTCCTCCTCCTCCTCCTCCTCCTCCTCCTCCTCCTCCTCCTCCTCCTCCTCCTCCTCTTCGTCCCTAGCGTGTATTGTTTGCATAGCGGGCCTTGTGCCTTTCTGTAGATGTTATTCTAAGCCTCTCTCTCTCTCTCTCTCTCTCTCTCTCTCTCTCTCTCTCTCTCTCTCTCTCTCTCTCTCTCTCTCTCTCTCTCTCTCTCTCTCTCTCTCTCTCTCTCTCTCTCTCTCTCTCTCTCTCTCTCTTCATTTCTGTCTTCCTTACCTGTTTTTTCCACTTCATCCTCCTGTTCTGGTACCAAGTTTTGACCTGGAGTTGAGTCAGGCCGAGGGAGCGCGCCAGGTCCACTCTGTCAGGTGTGCTCAGGTATTTCTGCGCCTCGAACCGCCTCTCCAGTCCCACCAGCTGCAGCTCTGACGGGGAACACGATGGGACTTGTTTCTAGGTGGTGGTGGTGATGGTGGTAGCTTTGTGATTAGTTGTGTTTATTTTGGCCACTGATTCTAAACTTAGGGAGTAAAAAAGAACACACACACACACACACACACACACACACACTTCTGTCTACGGTGATATGTGGTGGTAGTAGTGGTGTGATTTGTTACACTTGTTGTTAATTTAAACTTGAGTGAGAGGAAAGAGGGTGTGTGAGAGAGAGAGATTACACACACACACACACACACACACTTCTACAATGGTGAGGTGTGGCGATGGTAGTGGTGGTGGTGTAATTTGTTATGCTTGCTTTTGTCTGCGATTTAAACTTGGGTGAGAGAAAGAAGGTAAGCGAATGATAGAACACACACACAGACACACACACACACACACACACACACACACACACACACACACACACACACACACACACACTCACACACGCATACACACACTTCTATGGTGACGTATAGAAGTATTAGTGGTTGTGGTGTGATTTCTTATGCTTGTTTTTTGTTTGTGATTTAAACTTGGGTGAGCAAAGAATGGTGTGTGAGAGAGAACACACACACACACACACACACACACACACACACACACATTGCTATTTATGGTGGTGGTGGTGGTGGTGGTGGTGGTGGTGGTGGTGGTGATAGAGATAGGCCACTAAGGGGGCTTTTTATCAGAGGAAATCCTGGTAAAGTGTCCGTATTACCAGCGAGATTAGCGAGTATCAGAGGAGAATTAAGAGGGGGATATGGGAGATGGGGAGAGAGAGAGAGAGAGAGAGAGAGGAGAGGCTGGCTAGAGGGAGGGAGAGAGAAGCTGTGAGAGAGGAGAGATGGGGAAAGAAGTTGTTACAGAAAAGATGAGAAAGAGAGGTTGAGATGGAGAGAGACTGGAGAAAGACTTAGAGAGAAAGAAGTTGAGAAAAGAGAAAAAAATGGAAGACAAGACCTATGAGAGAGAGAGAGAGAGAGAGAGAGAGAGAGAGAGAGAGAGAGAGAGAGAGATAAGAGAGAGAAAACCTGTGAAAAAGAGATTAAAAGGAGAGACATGGAACAGAGGCTGAGAGAGAGAGAAAAAAAATAAAGTAGAGAAAGAAATAGGAAACAAAAGCTAACAGAGAGAATAAAGAGAGAAAGAGAAGAGAGAGAGAGAAACAAAAAAGAGAAAACCATTGAAAAAAAGAGTGAAAGAAGGAGAGATACACCCCAAAAAAAAGCCCAAACTTCATAACCCCCATCTTAATTAATCCACCTTCCCATTTTCCCTCTTTTCGTTTTCTGTTACCAGTGAAGACAGTGCGAGAGCGGCGGCACTTCTTGGTGGAGGTGTCAGGGAGGGCCGTGGGTCGCGTCCTCACATACACAGGGACAGGCACGGGGACTGGCGGGCTGTTGGTGCGGGAGGTACTGGGGCTGGTCACCTCGTAATCTGCAGAGAGGTGGTGGTAGTAGTGGTGGTGGTGAGAGGGAGAGAGAGAGAGAGAGATTGAAGATAATTATTGATATGAAAAAAAAAGTAAGAAGAAAAGGAAAGAAATTTATGACAAGATCAACAATAACAAGAACAAGGAGAACAAAAACACAGAAAAACAAGCAAGAACAAGACTGAGTTAAAAAAAAATACATACAATAATAAGGTGCATTTATAATTCTTCTCTCATTTACCAAAACATCAAAAAGGGTAAATTTGCAGTTTCAACCAATATAACCTATCATATTTATTTCTCTCTATGTCTAACAAACTTGGGGACCTCCTGGGAAAGCGGGATTTTAACCTAACCTAACCTAACTTAACCATACCCTATCTTATACTTCTTTCTCCCTATGTCTGACAAACTTGGGGACCTCCTGGGAAAGCGGGATTTTAAGCTAACCTAACCTAACCTAACCTAACTTCATTTGTCGATGGGGTAAAGTAGGGTTAGAAATGCTGGTAGAAGTGTGATCTTGACCTTGAAAATGTGTCTAGGTACGTGTGGTGCATTGGTTCAAACTGCAATAATTCTCAAAAAAAAAAAAACGAAAAGAAAAGAAAAGACGAAAACTAGTAAAAAAGAAAACGAAACTCAAAAAAAAACTATTTCACCATAAAATAATAAAAAAAAACAGAAAAAGAAAAAGTACAAAACAAACCGAAAAAAGACAAAATATGAAAGAAAAAACGAGATAATCATTCACAAAAATTCCTATTCATCCGTTTTCTGTGAATTTGGCGGAGGTATGTGAAGGGAGACTCTCTTAATCCCACGAGATCCTTTTCCCACGAGCGTTTCTAAGCGGCACGCCTCTGAGAGCAAGGCGGCAACAGGTGTGAGGGCTTCAGGTGTGTGGCGGGGCAGGGGCGGCTCTAAGTGGACGCATGATGGTAAAAAAAAAAAAACTGAAGAGGAAACTTGAATAAAAAAATATTGACAGGGGAAACTCGAGGAAAAATGGGAAAAAATGTAGTAAGGGTGAGAATCAGATGTATTGGAGTGATAAATGTTGCGGAATGGTAGCTATGTGTGTGTGTGTGTGTGTGTGTGTGTGTGTGTGTGTGTGTGTGTGTGTGTGTGTGTGTGTGTGTGTGTGTTTGCATTTTTCTTTCATGTTGATATTTTACTTTTCACACACACACACACACAAACTCTCTCTCTCTCTCTCTCTCTCTCTCTCTCTCTCTCTCTCTCTCTCTCTCTCTCTCTCTCTCTCTCTCTCTCTCACTGTCTGTATCGTGTTTTATTTTAATTCCGGAATGACTTTTCAAATATACTTTTTTTTCTGTAACGAGAAATGTATTAATTAACTTGAAATTGTTGCCTGCAAATGTAAACGTAATATTTCTGTTTGCTACATCATTTATAATTTGTATTACTATGTGTACTGTTATTTTTTTACGTGCTCTATTTGTAACATCCAGAGAGAGAGAGAGAGAGAGAGAGTGAGAGAGAGAGAGAGAGTCGCTGGCCGCTCACTCACTCCTAAGAATACACGTAATATTTCTTTTTCCTTGATCATTTTTTGTGTAACTATGTGTATTATCATTTTTTTATCATTCTGTGTCCTCTATTTGTAACTTCCAGGGAGAGTGAGTGAGAGGGAGTGAGAGTGAGAGTGAAGTGTTTGCCGGTGGTCACTCACTCACTCACTCCATCAACTGCTTGTCTCCTTGTCTCCCTCTGTCCTTAAGGAAAGTAAATTCGTTATATTTCATTTTATCTTTCTGTCTCTCTGCTTTTCTTTCTTTTGTTATCGTTGGTGGAAGTTGTTGTTGTTCTTCTTCTTCCTGGTATTCTTTTTTTTTTCTTTTTCTTTTCTTCTTTTCTTCTCCTTCTTTGTGTATTTTATCTTGTTTTTGCTTCTTATTCTGCTTTGTATATTTATTTGTTCCATTTTCTCTCATTATTTAATTCCTCCTCCTCCTCCTCCTCCTCCTCCTCTTCTTCTTCTTCTTCTTCTTCTTTTTCATCGTCTTCCTTTATGATTCGTTCACAAGTTCTTTTTTATCTCTCATTCATATTTCTATTTATTTATCCTTCCCTTCCTTTTCTGCATCATTTTTCCTTCATCCTTTGTTCTCTCTCTCTCTCTCTCTCTCTCTCTCTCTCTCTCTCTCTCTCTCTCTCTCTCTCTCTCTCTCTCTCTCTCTCTCTCTCTCTCTCTCTCTCTCTCTCTCTCTCTCTCTCTCTCTCTCTCTCTCTCTCTCATCCTCTTCTAAACATTGTGGTGTTTTTCTTATTTTCTGTTTGCACTTTCATTACGAAACGAACACGAGAGAGAGAGAGAGAGAGAGAGCACGCCACTACCACTACCACCACCACCACCACCTCCTCCACACTGAGCCATGACAAAAACACCTCAAGACAAAACTGAACTTAACTTACGTCACACCTTTTTAAAACCACTTTCTGGGGCGAGACACTCAGGGAGGGAGAAAGCAAACAGGTGCTCCCCGTTAATCATGACACCTTGGGACATCACCTCAGAGACACCGCTTCACCACCACTCTCCTTAACACAACACGGAGGTAACCCACAAACACACACACAGACACCACACACTCACACACACACACACACAGTAACACCAACACTTCCCTTCAACTTCCCCCGAACAGTAGTTAAGAAAAGTTTAGCAGCGGGACTCGAACCTGGAAACCACGCACTCTTTAAATCCAGTGCTTGAACCTCCTGCCCACGTGCGTCTGAGAAATAAAAACACACCTCGTTTCTTGAAGCTCCTCGCCTCACTGTCACACAAGAGGCGTTTCCAGGGAGAAGCAGGGTGGGAGTGAGGTTAGAATGAGGTGCACGTGAACAGGGACAAGGCTGCGGTGGTGGCGGTGGTGGACAGCAAGGTGGAGGGAATGAGACACGCTAAAGGTGGTCACGTCGTTGTATTTACGTGCAGCCTCGAGTAAAGAATTGTGGGCCACGGACTGCGACCTCATATAGATGCTCTCAGGATTGGTGTGTGTGTGTGTGTGTGTGTGTGTGTGTGTGTGTGTGTGTAGGTACGTGTGGGTGTGAGTCAATAAGTAAGAGCTCTAATTCTTAAACTATTCCGCTCTGCATTTCCACTATTGTCAAAAGGCTCTGATTGAAGTTACAAGGATTTTTCAAGGATTTACGTTTTTTCAGTGCTGGATTAGCGTTATTTCTTCATTTTTAACCATTTTTTCATCTCTGTGGCCTTTGAGAGTAGTCGTGGTGAGGTTACACGTGTTTTTAAGTAAGTATTTAAACTTCTA
>NC_059267.1:1688617-1701117 GCF_017591435.1 Portunus trituberculatus
AAGCCTGACAGGGACAAAGGTAGCGAGGGTGTCCACTTGTCGCTAGATAGACGCACGAACAGATGGCGAGGATCAGACAGTCACGCGCCTCAGCCTCCCACTACCCCTTGCTTCCCGAAACTCCTCTTAATCCCTTCCAGGCACTCAGCGTTAGACTCTCTCCTCGTCCCTCTAGGCTGGAGAGAGAGGCGAGGTGACGGCAACCAACTCTGTCCCAGGATTCTGAAACGTTTTGCTCTCTTTCTCACCATCACTGGTTTTTTTTTACCCTTCAGTACTGGAACGCCGTTTTTACTATGAGTTTTGTGTAGGATTAGATGGTTTTATTGACATTAGGAAGGTTAATAGACGTCAGAAGATTGTTTAAAGAAAGAATATGATGGAAAAGTAAAGAGATTTTTTTTTTTTTTAGCCCTTCAGCACTGGGAGCATTTTTTACCATGAGTTTTGGGTAGGATTACATGGTTTTATTGATAGTAGGAAGGTTAATAGACGTCAGAACATTGTTTAAAGAAAGAATATGATGGAAAAGTAAAGAGAAAATTTTTTTTTTCCCTTCAGTACTGGAAAGCATTTTTACCATGAGTTTTGGGTATAATTAGATAATTTTATTGACATTAGGAAAGGTCTATGGAGGTCAGAGGATTGTTTAAAGAAAGAAAAGGATGGAAAAGAAAGGATGGAAAAGTCAAGAGAATATTTTACAGATGGGATAACTTTCAGAAACAAAGAAAAATTAAAAAGAAAGAAAGAATTAAAAAGAAAGAAAGAATGAAAGAAAAGATGAAATGAAAGAGTGGAAAGGGAAAAATAGCGAGGAATTCTTTTAGGTTTCTTTTTTTTCTTCTTTTCTTGTTAGTCTTCACTATTTCAATCCCCGCATAAGTTTCTGAAACTGCATAAAATCACCTTATAGTAAGCAGAATAAATATGAAAACGTCTCGTGGTACAGAAGGGATTAAGACTGCGGAGACGATTAGGTGAGTTTTTAGTGTTTTTTGTGTTGGTAATGTAGAAATCTTGTTAATCTTTCACTGAAAATTTGAAAACACTTAAAATTTTGTGTAATTTCATCACGACTGTTTTGAAAGGTCACAGAGATGAAAAGCTGGGTTCTAATGATTGGTTTAGCTGTTGATAATGTAGAAATCTTATTAATCTGTCACTAGAACCATCAAAGTTACTCTTAAAACCCGTGTCGTTTCAATTAAAATCAATTGAAAGTAAGCAGCTCTGGGTTCTCAAGACTTTCTCCGGTTAGTGATATAGAAACCTCGTTAATCTGCCAGGAGAGCCATAAAATCACCTTAAAACTTGAGTAACTATTTTCAAAGACCACAGCAAAGGTTAACCCGATTTTTGAGAGTGATTTTCTAGTTAATAATATAGAAAACTCATTAAATCTGTCACTAGAAGACTCTGCCCATTAATCTTCTGATCTCCATAAACCCTTGGTAGTGTAAATAAAATCGTCTAATCATATCCAAAACTCAAGGCAAAAATGCGTTCCAGTATTGTATTGGTTGAATCACTCTAAAACCCGTAACACTTCAACTAGAACCCTTAATAGTGTCAATAAAACCGTGTAATCACACCTAAAAACTCAAAGTAAAAATGCGTTCCAGTGCTGAAGGGGATAAATCACTCTAACATCCGTGTCACCTCAACTAAAACCTTACAAAAGGAGAGACAGTGCGTAGTAGTTTGTCAGAATACGGTCAACAGTAACTCACAGTCGTTCGAGTAGCCAGCAGTGAGGAAGCGTACCTCGGCTCCAGCTTGGCGTGGCGGCGCGGCTCAGCTCCCTAACAGCTGCTAATGCTTTGTAACGAGGCGAGTCATTATCACAGCCGCGGCGACTCGGGGCGGGGAAAGCTCGCAGGGTACAGAATGTTTCGTGTTTTGTTGTTTGCGTTTATGTTTTCTTCTTGGTAAGTTTTGGTTAGTTTTGTTTAGTTAGTTTTATTCATTTATTTTTCGATTTTCGTTTTCGTAAGGTCTAAAAAATGTATCTGTTTTTTTTTTTTGTGTGTTTTGATTTATTGAAGGGATTAAGTTTGATACGTATCTTAATTTACTTTATTTAGTTTTTTATTTATTTATTTTCGTTTTGTTTTTATTTATTCACTTTTATTTTTATCTTTTTTTCTTTTGACTGCTTCCTTGGTTTCTTGGTTAGATAATTGTGTAGATTGTTTTGTTATTTAGTTTCTTATTTAGTCTTGTATTTGTGTTGGTTGATAGTTAGTTAGTTAGTTAGGAAGACAAGTAGGTTAGTAATTAGAGAGTTAGAATTCCAGATAGTTAAAGAAATAGTTGTTGAAGACCATGCGTGTTGGACATGAAAGAATTAACTCACTCACTCACTCACTCACTCACTCACTCACTCACTCACTCATTTACTCATTCTCTCACTCACTCATTCTCTCACTCACTCACTCACTCACTGTCTTTCTCACTCTTTCACTCACTTACTCACTCAATCACTCACTCACTCACTCACTCACTCACTCACTCATTCTGTCACTCACTCACTCACTCACTGTCTTTCTCACTCTTTCACTCACTCACTCACTCACTCAGTCTCTCACTCATTCACTCACTCACTCACTCACTCACTCACTCACTCACTCACTCAGTTACGTGCCAAGGAATCCAGTCAGTGTAGTGAGCTTCAGTGTCAGTGAAGCCTTTAGAACAGCGCTCTTCATTTCATATTTTTCCCTCGACAATACCAAACGAAAAAAGTCAATCCATCTGTACTCTTTCCCTCCAAGGTTAAAAAAAAAATCGGTACCACGAACAGGACAAGAGCTAGAGAGAGAGAGAGAGAGAGAGAGAGAGAGTGTGTGTAACGTGTATGAGTATGTCTTTCTAAACTGAGTATTCTAAAACACTTTCATCTCTCAACACTTTCATTTTCACAACAAAGAGACGATTAGCTGGGTTTTCAAGACACTTTTCCTGCTAATATTATAGAAACCTTGCTAATCTGTCACTGGAACCTTAAAAACACCTTTAACCCTTTCAATACCGAGACGCATTTTTACCTTGATATTTGGATATGATTAGACAATTTTTCTTTTCATTAGGAAGCGTCTATGGAGGTCAGAAGTTTAATGGCCAGAATCTTTACTATTTCAATCCCTACATAAGTTTCTGAAGCTGTTTTTAGAATCGCCAAAATAGTCACCAGAATGAATATGAAACGCGACCTGGTACTGAAGGGATTAATAAAGTCATCTAGAGTAACTTAACCTTCCTCTACGTCAATGTCAACCTCACTGCTACTAAATTCTTAATCTTGATCACCGCGCTGCCTTGTATGTCCCTTGTGTTCTTGTTCCACCGTGTCCTATATTAGTGTTTCAGTGTCAGCCCTTCCTCTGATCTGCTTGTCCTTTCCTAAGCCCTCCTCACTCTATCTCTCTCTCTTTCCAGCTCTTTTCAGCCTCTTACAGTCCCTTTTAGTGGTTCCTCTCTTCTCCCAGCTCTTTTTGTACTCTAAGCCCTCCCAGCCTTTCTTCCCCCAATCTCACTGTCTCTCTCACACTCTCAATCTCTTCTAGTGTCTTAGAGGGAGGTATCGAGGCATTTGCTCCCTAATTTTGACTGGCGCTTTTCCTCTTTGTATATAGCCAGCACTCAAGTGGGCCTTTTTTTTATCTTTTTTTTTTGCCCTTGGCTGGCCCTTTTCCTTACATAAAAAATTCTCCCCAATCCTCCCAGCTACTCTCACTCCTCCTTCAACCTCTCCCTGCCTCTCCCAATCTTATTCAGTGCTTTATCCCTCTCCCAGTGCTCTTCCAAGCCCTCATAACTACTCTCATTTCCTCTCACTCTCCTCCCAGCTCTCTTTCAGCCTCTTCCTATCTCACCAAGCTATGAGTCAGTTCTAGCCTCCTTCCCAGCTCCTCTCAGCCACTCCCAGCTTTGCCAGTTCTCTCTCTGAAGCTTCTCTCATTCATTTTCAGTTTCCCATTGCTCTCTCGGCCCTTTTCAGCCTCTCCCAGCCTACTTACAATCTTCCTCTCCCTTTAATCCTTTCAGTACTGGGACATAATTTTTATCTTGAGATTTGTGTACGATTAGACCATTTTATTGACACTAAGAAGGGTCTATGGAGGTCAGAAGATATAATGGACAGTCTCTTCACTATTTTAATCCCCCATATGAGTTTTTAAAGCTGTATAGAAGCACGAAATAGTAAGTAGAATGAATATGAAAACGCGGCATGGTGCTGAAGGGGTTAACAGTCTCTCAAAGTGTGTAGGATCATCAGGTAAAGAGTGTTTTGTGAGATTTTGCCTTGTAAATTAATTAGGAGCGAGTTGCTGTTGTTTTTGTTGTTGCTTTGTGTTTCAGAGTGTGTTCGTAAGTTTGTGTTGCTTTTGACGTCTTCTCTTGTTTTTGTTTTTTTCTTCTTTGTGTCTCGTTTTGTTATTTCTTTTATTTTTTATCGTCTTGTTTTTGTGGTATTTGTTTGTTGTGTTTTATATCGTTTTCCTTCTTCACCTTCTTCTTTTTTGTTCTTTTTTTATTTTCAAACCATTTTTCTCTTCCTTCTTCTCTCTATGTTTTTCCTTCCATAGACAGTTTCTTCCTCCTTCCTTTTTCTATTCCTATTTCTGTTTCTCTTTTTTTCCTCCTCCTTCTCTTACACATCTCCATCATTTATCCTTCACTTCATCCTCATCAAGTGCTCTTTCACCCTCCTCCTCCTCCTCCTCCTCCTCCCACGACAAGACAGCCCATCCCATCCCAGCTCCAGCCTTCCTTTGCCTTCCTTGAAAAAAAATAATAATAATTTCTCTTGTAAGGAAAGCATTTTGATATGTAAATAGATTAAAACTAATTTGCCGCCGCTTCCTCATAAGACCCAACGACTTCTGATATGCCTTAAGTATGTAATTTTTATTCGTATTAGTTTGCGTGTGTGTCTGCGTGTGTGTGTGTGTGTGTGTGTGTGTGTGTGTGTGCGTGTGTGTCGTCTCGATTTATTTATTTCATTCATATTTTTTTTTCTCTCTTTTCGTGTTTCCCTAGCATTTCATTCACTCCCTGCCAGTTACTTAGAATTATTAGCGAGAATATTTACCTGAGCCACCCACCCACCCACCTACCCACCTACCCAGCCAGCCAGCCAGCCACCCACCCACCCCACCCAGCCAGCCAGCCAGCCACCCAGCCAGCCACCCACCCAGCCAGCCAGCCAGCCAGACCCAGGTATTAATTCACGTTTTTTTATTACATGGCTTGTGTTTTATAATCTTTCCGCTTCACGACAGGGAAAGTAAATACTGTGTTTGGAATTTGTTTGGCCCCGAGATCTTGTTTTATTAATATTAATGTGTGTGAAAGAGAGGTTAAAAGAGAGAGAAAGAGAGAGAGAGGGGGGGAGGTTTATTTATGCTACAAGAGGCTGGAAAACTGATGTAATATTCAATTGCATGCTACCACCACTACCTCCTCTACCACCACCACCACCACCACCACCACCACCACCACCACCACCACCACCACCACCACCACCACTGAACGGATTATCGTCTCAAAACAAAAAATCCTGAAAAATATTAATCGTGAATGTGATCAGCTGTCCATTGTTTTATTTATTCATTTATTCATTTATTTATCTATTTATTCATATTGCTTGTGTATTTATCCATTTGTTTATTGACTTATTCATTTATTTATTCATTTGTTCACTGAATTTTTTTTTTTTTTTTTTTTTTTTAGTTTAGTGTTGAAATTCAGTCTCATCTCTCCTTTTCCTCCTTCTCGTCCTTTTCCTCTTCTTCTTCTTCTTCCTCTTCCTCTTCCTCTTCCTCTTCCTTTTCCCCATCTTCCTTCTCTTCCTTTTCCTCTTCTTTCTCCTCCTCCTCTTCTTCTTCCTCCTCCTCTTCCACCTCTTCCTCTTCTTCCTCTTTCCTTTCCTCCTCCTCCTCCTCCTCCTTTCCCAAAACAGACTATTGCAAATTCAAAGGGACAGGCTTCTGATACTCACAGATTTCTTGTTTTCCATCCTTCCCTCCTCCTCCTCCTCCTCCTCCTCCTCCTCCTCCTCCCCCCTCCTCCTTCTCCTCCTCCTCCTCCTCCTCCAACCGTTCCCAGGTTTAATATTACAACTCCTTTCAACACACATGAGTGAGGCACAAAAGTGTCCTCTGTTCTAAAGGGTATCGCTCGCTCAGGAAAATATAACCGGGTTCTGGCTTTCTTTTCGTCTCCCGCGCGTGTGTGGCAACCTGGCAGACAATAACACGATGCCACATTACCGATGGATCACCCAGCCGCCTCTCCAGGGAAAACGAACGAGGGGACTGAAGAAAAACGGATATGTTACTGTAGATTGAAGGAGTGAGGATAAAGGAGATAAAAGGGGTAACTTCTGCAAGTATAAGGGGGAAATTGAGTTAGATTGGTGTTGATAAAGGGAAGATGAAGAGGGGGAGGTGAAAGAAAAAGGGATATATGTTACTTTAGATTGAAGGAGTGAGGATAAAGGGAACTTCTACAAATATATGGGAGGAAATTGAGTTTTGATTAGATTTGTACTAATAAAGGGAAGATGAAGAGAGAAACGGTGAGATTATGTAAAGAAAACTCAAGGAAAATGGTTGGTGTAAGTTGAAGAGTTGAGGATAAAGGGGTTACTTGTCTAAATTCGAGGAAGAAAACGGAGGTGAAGATGAAGGGAAGAAAAATGAAAATCTATGAAAAACTGGCGGAAAGTTATGTTGCTGTGAATTTAACGCCATCAATTCTGGGATACATTTTTTACCTTGAGATTTGTGTACGATTAGACTATTTTATTAACATTAGAAAGGGTTTATGGAAGTCAGAAGATTAATAGCCACAGTCTTCACTATTTTAATCTCCCACATGAGTTTCTGAGGCTGTATAAAACCACCAAATATTTACCAGAATGAATATGGAAACGCGTCATGGTGCTGAAGGGGTTAAGGAATAGGGAATAGGAATGCTTCTCCCTACCTTCCTCCTCCTCCTGACGGCACACCTCACCGATAACTAAAGAGCATGGCGGGTCTGGCCAGGTAAGGAAGGCAAGGTGTGAGGGAGAAGGACAAGATGGAGGAGAAATTGTCACCTTTTTATTAATTATTTTTTCATCTAAGCAGGATGAAAAAGATTAAATTTCTGGTAAAACCTTCACTTGCAACTTATGACATTTTCCACCACCACCACCACCACCACCACCACCACCACCCATTCACACACACCACACCTCTCTTGCACACACCTGCCCCGCGCCACACCTGTCATAGCCACACCTTTAAGACTTCATTAAAAATATACCTGTACAAAACACGTGAACTTGAGACACGCAAGGAGAAAAAAAGCAAAAAAGAAAAAAAAACTGATTAGGATGAGAATAAAAACAGAGAGAGAGAGAGAGAGAGAGAGAGAGAGAGAGAGAGAGGATGATGGAAGGAGCTTTAAAAGTAGATGACAGAATGAAGATAAGAGAAAAACAAGAAAGGAAGAAAAGGTAGAAAAGAGGGAAAAATATGAAAGGAGACACAGGAGAAGAAAAAAAATAAAAAAAAAAAGAAAGACAGGAAGAAGAAACGAGAAGAAACCCGCCAGGAAAAAAAAAAAGAAAACGAGAAAGAAAAGAACAAAAAGAAAGAGGAAACGCGAAGGAAACTCACTAAGAAAGAAGAAAAAAGGGAAAAAAGGAATAAAAAAGCTACATTAATTACACACACACGAAAAAGAGACAGAAAAAAAGGGGAAAAAGAGGAAAAGAAACTCAACTTTTCCTCCAATACAGTCAAGATTATTACCACTGGGAGGGAAACTTAATGAGGAAATAACCCATGGAAATATATTCGATAAATTTGCAGCGATGAACTGAAAGGGAAAAAATACAGGACAAAAAAAAAAAATGACCACCTTTAATTGGGGGTCTCGCTAATGATGTCCAGGTGTCTACACAGGTAAAGCATCAAGGGGCGCCGCTCCCACACATCTGGACAAAGGATGAGGTTGCGATAATGAGATAGAGGAGAAGAGGAGAAGAAGAAAGAGGAGAGAAAAGGAGGAGAAGAAAAACAAGATGAAAGAGCGTATGAAGAATAAGAAACAAAAATGATAACGTTACGAATGAGAACAGGAAAAATAAGAACAAAACGAATGAAAGGAATAAGAACAAGAACAACAAAAACAGAGGAAAAGGGACGAGAATAAAAACAAGAACAAAATACATTAAGATTAAGAATAGGAAAAAGGGAAAAGAAAGAAATAAAAAGAATTAGAAACAACAACAGCAACAACAACAAAAAAAAGAGAGAGAGAGAGAGAGAGAGAGAGAGAGAGAGAGAGAGAGAGAGATCCAAGAAATAAAAATGAAGTGATGGAAGAATGAAAAAGAAAATAATGCCTATATTTTCTCCTGTTTTCATTTATCTCCTTTTCTTTATCTTTTTCTCTATCTACTAAACGAAAGAGAGAAATAAATAATCCCTCTGTTTCTTTCCTCCTATTTCCCTTTCCTCCCATCACCTCAAAAAAATCTTTATTCTCCCATTATCATCTATCTCCTTTTTTTATTTCTTTTCTCTATCTATTACAGCGAAAGAGAGAGAAAATATATATATCTTTCCGTTCAGTATTCGTCACCTCTCTCTCTCTCTCTCTCTCTCTCTCTCTCTCTCTCTCTCTCTCTCTCTCTCTCTCTCTCTCTCTCTCTCTCTCTCTCTCTCTCTCCTTCCATCACCTCAAATAATGTCTATATATCCTCCTATTGTCATTTATCTCCTTTTCTTTCTTTTCTCTATCTTCTACAACGAAAGGGAGAAAGAATATATGTCTATTTCTTTCTCATTTTTCCTCTTCTTTCTCTCCTCCCATCACCTTCCCATCCCTCTCTTCTCCTACCTTCTCCACCATCTCTTTCCCCCCTCCCATCCTCACCACCTCTCTCCCTCCCCTCCCTCTACCTGCCTCACCTATCATCCTTTTTTTTTTAAGCTAATTATTACGAGATTATATCCTGCATGTGGTGTCTTTTTTCTTAATGAATTAGCTAATTAAGTTTGTAATGGAGGCATGCATTAGCAGGTAATTGTTTTTGAATACATGGACACACACACACCTGCCTTGTACTGCGTCATAACGTGCGTGCGTGTGTGTGCGTGTCACGGGTATATACACGCACACAGACGTACACATGCACACACACACACACACACACACACACACACACACACACACACACACAGACAGAGAGAGAGAGAGAGAGAGAGAGAGAGAGAGAGAGAGAGAGAGAGAGAGAGAGGGGGGGAGATGATGAGGTGGAAGAGGAGGAAGAGAAGAAAAAAAAAAGGACAAGATATGAAAGAGGAGGAAAAGAATAAATGTAATAATGATGATAATAATAATAATAATAATAATAATAATAATAATAATAATAATAATAATAATAATAGTACAAAAAAGCTAAGTGCCTCTCCTTCCCAGGTGTGGCGGAGACAGGTGAGTCAATTTGTCCAGGTGAGAAGCTAATTACCTTCCCCTTAAGTGGGACAGGTGCTTCCTACAGGTGTGCCCTCCTCCTCCTCCTCCTCCTCCTCCTCCTCCTCCTCCTCCTCCTCCTCCTCCTCCTCCTCCTCCTCTTTCTGTCACACACACAATATTTCTCATCTCATCTCAATTCTTTCTTATTTATTTTTTTCTATCTTTCCTTGTGATCTTTTTTTTTTTCTCTTGTTTTGTGTATTTCCTTTTATTCTTTTTTCTTGTGTTTTTGTTTTATGTCTTTCGTTTTTCTTCTTTATTTCTCATCAAAGGCACACGATTTGTTTAGTATTTCAACGTGTGATCTTGTTAAGTTGTTGTTTTTTTCTCTCTCTTTGTTTTTTATTTTATTTTGTAAGTTTCTTTTATCTTTTATTGCTTTGTATCCTTCTCTCTGTTTTATTTCTTGTGTCAGGTATTTATGTTGCTGTCTTCGTTTTCTCCATGTCTTATTTCATTATGTTTTTTCTTTTCCTCTTCTTTCTTTCCTTCTTGATTTAGTTCACTTTTTGTTTCTTATATTCTGTTCTTATTTTTTTTTTCTCTATCTATTATTTCCTCTTGTGTTTTCGTTTTTCTCTATGTCTTCTTTTATTCTATTTCCTTTTTTCTCGTTATTCTTTCCTTCATGTTTTATTTTATTGTATGTTTCTTATATTTTGTTCTCATTCTTTTTTTCTTTTTCTGTATCTATTATTTTCCCTTTCCGTTTTCTTTCGTCGTATTTTCTATCTATTAATATCTCCCTTTCCTTCTTTCCCTTCCGTTCTACGTTTCGCATTTATCATATTCTCTTTCGGTCTCATCATTTTCTCCTCCTATATCCTCTTCCTCCTCCTCCTCCCCTTCCACTCCTACAATACCTTTTTCTACACCCTTGTCTTCCTCACAGCAGGGCGCATCATTTCCTCCTCCTCCTCCTCCTCCTCCTCCTCCTCCTCCTCCTCCTCCTCCTCCTCCTACAAGCTATTTTCTACATCCTTCTCATCACACGACGCTGTTTCCCTCCCTTCTCCATACCACTTATCTCCCTCCTCCTCCTCCTCTTCCTCCTCTTCCCGGAACCTCGTCAGGGGCGCCTTCCCTTCCTCCCTCAGCAGCGCGGTGCCCCGGGGGACGCCGCGCCCTCGAGGTGGAGAGAGGGAGAAAAAAATCTGCTGCCTCCATTACGCCTCGCCCTCATATTCTTTATCCTCCCATAACCCTGAGAGAGAGAGAGAGAGAGAGAGAGAGAGAGGTATAGTTCTCTTTTATGTATTTTTAAGATATTGAACGAGAAAATGGACAGACAGACAGGCAGGCAGATAAATAAAAACACATACGAAGACAATGGAAGAAAATAACAGGAGAATAAATTAGAAAAAGAGGAATATTTAGAGAGAGAGAGAGAGAGAGAGAGAGAGAGAGAGAACCCCTACCTACTACTATAAGCTCGTCAGTCTAACAGCTCAATCCTCCTCCTCTTCCTCCTCCTCCTCCTCTTCCTCCTCCTCCTCCTAGAAAATCACGCGTTTTGCATAATTTCATTCCTCCACAGCGGGAAGCCTTCATGCTCACAGCGGCATCGTCATTCTGATGGTGAAAGCTTATCGGCTACACTCCTCGCCCGGGACACACACACACACACACACACACTCTCTCTCTCTCTCTCTCTCTCTCTCTCTCTCTCTCTCTCTCTCTCTCTCTCTCTCTCTCTCTCTCTCTCTCTCTCTCTCTCTCTCGCTTCACTGCAAGATGTTTTAAGATAAAGGTATATTTGTTGCTTCACAATTCTCTCTTGTGTTTCCGGTAAAATGTCGGTTTTCGAGTGTTTACGTGCAGTAGTAGTAGCAGTAGTAGTAGTAGTAGTAGTAGTAGTAGTAGTAGTAGTAGTAGTAGTAGTAGTAGTAGTAGTAGTAGTAGTAGTAGTAGTAATCATCTCATTTCTTTCACAACACAAATCCTTTCCAATCATTACTTTGTTATTCTAATATTTACTTCCTTTCATTTCTTTACTTTATTGACTTCCTGATGAGAGAGAGAGAGAGAGAGAGAGAGAGAGAGAGAGAGAGAGAGAGAGAGAGAGTAAGGGGCCATTGTTGGAAATTAGAACAAGGAATGGTAGCTTAGAAATTTAACGAGGAAGAACGAAGAGGCAGACAACTTTTAGAGATGAGAAAATGGATAAGGAATTTTGTTGGCAGGGTCTGGAGAGGAAAAGAATTAGATTAGAGTTAGGTTAATAGGTTAGGTGAGGTTAGGTTAGGTTGGATTGGGTTAGGTTAGGTTGGGTTGGGTTAGGTTAGGTTAGTAGGTTAGGTTAGGTGAGGTTAGGTTGGGTTAGGTTAGGTTTACTTGGGTGAGGTGAGGTTAGGTTAGGTTAGGTTGGATTGGGTTAGGTTAGGTTGGGTTGGGTTAGTAGGTTAGGTTAGGTGAGGTTGGGTTAGGTTAGGTTAGGTTAGGTTAGGTTAGGTTAGGTTAGGTTAGGTTAGGTTAGGTTAGGTTAGGTTAGGTTAGGTTAGGTTAGGTGTTGTTAGGTTAGGTTAGGTGTTGTTAGGTTAGGTTAGGTGTTGTTAGGTTAGGTTAGGTGTGGTTAGGTGTGGTTAGGTTAGGTGTGATTAGGTTAGGTTAGGTTGGTTAGGTTAGGTTGGGTTACGTTATTCATTTTGGCTTTATTTTGTCTGGTTTGGCTTTGCTTTTTAGTCTCTATTTCTTTACTCTCATTTTTTTTCCTTTTTCTTCTCTCGTTATATTGTTTTCATTATTTCCTGCTTTTTTTACTTATTTCCTCCCTTTTCCTCTTTTCGTGTTTCCATTGTTTCATTTTCTCATTGTTCGTTGTATTTTTTCTTTCTTTATTTCTGTCGTAACATTCTTTCCAGCCATTTTTTTACCTACTCTGTGTTTTTCCACGTTTTCCTTGTTATATTCTTCCTTTGTCACATTTTCAACTTCATTTTCTACTCATTATCAGTGTT
>NC_059267.1:1706117-1708617 GCF_017591435.1 Portunus trituberculatus
GGAAGGAGCGGGAGCGAGACATCCTGAAGGCGCTCCACAGATCCGGCGGAAGTGCGGGGCACCTCACACTTCCTAAAGAGGCTTCGACAGGCAGCGGCGCCTCCTAACCACGTGTAGGTTCTTTCTTTCTGATTGCAACCTTCAAGTGCCTCGCATGGCAGCGACCAGACCGCGGCGGGAGTATGTCGGCGCGTGGTTTCAGTGACTGGCGAGGCCCTGAGCCCTGCTGACGCACGCCGCTAAATCATCACGCCTGCGGCTCTTGCTTAGTGAAGACTTAAAAATGGCGTAATTATATACAAGCATAAAAGTTACTAATTCAGTTACCACATGTCTGTCACGGCTCTTCAAGGCGACGGTTAGCGTGACACCGTGACCTTCCCGCGGCGCCGCGCCAGGAGGGTTGCCGCGTCGGGCACTGGGGCGGGGGGGCGAAATATGCACCTCAGGGCACACTGACACACGCAGTAGATATACCAGTGCCACAGTGACAGTGCCATATTCTGCCCCTCCCTCCCTAAGGAGCCGCGGTGGTGGTGATGGTGGTGGTGGTGGTGGTGGCCCACTGTCTAGCCCCGCCCACCCACCTACCCACCCATACCCACCCACTCGCACAGAAACTCTTGCAGAATCCAACACACATCTCTCTCTCTACCATTATCACATTATCCCTTTCTTCAGCACAATCATTGCCTTCAAAACAAAACAAAAATAAGAAAAAACAGCGTTGCTCAGAAAGCCCAGCGTGCCTGTCTCTTGAAAGCAAACCCCCGCACGACTCCATTGCCGCAGCCCCGTGGAGCAGCGCGCCCCGTGATTGGCTGCGCGGCGCGGCAGGCCCCGCCCGTGAGGCGGCGCCCAGACCATCATGGGTATTTAGGCCATAATTATATTTTAAGTAGTTGGCCAGAGCTGAAGCCGGCTGGGGCAGACTTAAGCGTCGCGGTGCCAGATGGAAATGAAAATAGACCAGACGCTTGGCTGCCGACTGCCATCTTGAATTTCTTCTTACAAAACATTTTTCCTTACTCCCGCGGTCGTGGTATATCGTTATTCCGCATCAGTATAATAATTCAGCCTTTTTACATAGTCTTCTGGTGGGCGATGCGTGGCGGGCGCTGTGGCGGCGGCGGGGGCGGTGTCGTGGTCGCAGCTGTGGTGGCTAATCGTTACAGACTGAAGGCAACACAAACACAGCGTCCCTCAGACTCCGTGACGGACAGACATCACCGTCAGCCGAAACAACACCCCTAACCAAACAAACCAAAGCTCACACACACTCACTTCCACACTAAAAACTTGAGAAACAGACACATCAACGTAACCATTTGCACAAACACTCCGCCGCTCACTTACACCACAAACACTCCACAACATCCACTAACAACGCAACTACACAAACAAACCAAAACAAATGAATACACACTCCGCTTCTAAAAAAAAAAAAAAAAAAAAAACTCAAGAAACAAACACATCAACGTAAGCATCCACACACACACACACACACACACTCTTACTTAACCTGACACGGACAAGCAAAGAGGCTGCAGAAGGAGCACACACACACACACACACACACACACACACACAGAGGCGTCCCTTCAAACCGTGTGGGTGGAGGCATTTGTTTACAGCTGGCGGGGACGTGACACGATGGAGGGAGGCAGGTTAGCGGAGCGTGTGCAGGCGGGACCTTGAGCCTCGTCCTGATGAACCCGGATAGGATTAGCCAAGTGGAAAAGGACGATGACGAGGGGAAGGCAATGGCGGAGGACCAGGAGGAGGAGGAAGAGGAGGAAGAGAAGGATTACGAGAGACAAGACGATAAGGGAGGATGATAGGATGATAGAATGAAGCTTAAGAAGAGGAGGATGACGAGGAGTAGGAGAGAAAATAGGATGAAAGAGGATGAGGCGTAAGAAAAGAAGGAAGAGGAAAGTAAAAGGATGTTAGAATGAAAAGAGGGCGAAACAAAGGAGGAAATAAGCGAACAGGGAGAAAACGAAGAATGGAAAAAGGTAAAGAAAAATAAGGAGGAGAAGGAAAGAGGAGGAGGAAGAGAAGGAAGGGGAGGAAGAGGAGGAAACGTGATATATTAGAGTAGGAGATGAAAACAAGTGGAATGAAGGAGATGAAGAGGCTAAGTATTGTTTGAAATGTTCCTAATATGATTCTCTCTCTCTCTCTCTCTCTCTCTCTCTCTCTCTCTCTCTCTCTCTCCTCTCATCAAAAACGAAACAATAGAAGTAAAAATAAGGGCACAAGCACCATTTTCTTTCCAAATTTGTACCACACACTATGATAAACTGTTTGTCTGTCTGTTTAGCCAAATTTTATGTCTTTTCTGTTTCTCTATCTGCCCGCCGATCTGCCTATTTATACTGTCTGTCTGTCTGTCTGTCTGTCTGTATCTTTCGAAACTATCTGTCTGTCTGTCTGTCAGTATATTTCCAACAGTCTGTCTGCCTGTCTAAGATTTGCCATTTGTCTGTGTGTCTGT
>NC_059267.1:1713617-1796117 GCF_017591435.1 Portunus trituberculatus
CTTTTATATTGCTTTTTAAGTCTTTCTATTTTCTATTTCCTTTCTCTTTGTCTTCTTTTTCTCTATTACTATTCCCCCATCTACATTCTTTATCTTACTTTCCTCCATTCCCTTCCTGCATCTTTATCCTTTCCTTCCGTTTCTCCTTTGTACTACATCCTCTCTCTTTTTCCTTCTCTCTTTCTCTTCCTTTTTTTTTCTTCACAAACATTTTCTTCTTGTTTCAATCTTTTCTTTTGTATTTTCCCTTCTTTTTTTCTTTATCATGTTCTTTTTACTTACATTTTTCATCGTATCTCTCTCTCTCTCTCTCTCTCTCTCTCTCTCTCTCTCTCTCTCTCTCTCTCTCTCTCTAGTTTAGTGACACGTGATGCTTCCATGCCAGTATTAATAGCGGCTAGTGAATGGAGGGCGACAAGCGAAACCTCACTTAGAGATCGCTTGATGATTATTAGTATTCGCGGATCGTGTGGGAGGTAGTGGTGGTGGTGGTAGTGGTGGTGGCGGTGGTGGTGGTGGTGGTGGTGGTAATAGTAACATCGAAATTACTGTTATTGGTGATGGTGGTGATAAGAGTAGAGATGTTAATGATAGTGATGTATGTGTAATCTAATTTTGTCTGTGATTTGTCTATTTTGTTTGTTTAGATGTCTATCGATTGATTTTTATTCATATATGCGTCTGTCTTTCTGTTTGTTTAGCTATGTGGTGTCTGTATCTCAATTTATCTATATGTTTATCTGTTCACTATGTACATCTGTGTATATATTTTTTGTCAATTGTTTCGTCACTCTCTTAAAGAACACGTCCAGCCCACTTTCCTCGATTCCCGGCTCCCCCTTCGCAGCCTCTCCACCCAGCTGATTTGACGTCACACATATATGCGTGGCTCCATATATGGGTGGAGGAGCTGCGAAGGAGGAGCCGGGAATCGAGGAGAGTGGAAGGGACATGTTCTTTAACCGCTTCAGCACTGGGACGCATTTTTACCATGAGTTTTGGGTATGAATAGACCATTTTATTGACATTAGGAAGGGTCTATGGTGGTCAAAAGATTAATAGCCACAGTCTTCACTATTCTTAATCCCCACATGAGTTTCTGAAGGTGTATAAAATCACCAAATAGTAAGCAGAATGAATATGAAAACGCATTATGGCACTGAAGAGGTTAAGAGTGTGCCTTTGTTTCTTTTGTATGTATCTGATCATCTTAGCTGACTCTCTATCTGTCTATATATATACGTGTCTGTCTCATTATCTATTTTTATCTATCGAGAGAGAGAGAGAGAGAGAGAGAGAGAGAGAGAGATCAGATTACCTTAGTACCAGTTATATATTTGAATGAAGTTCATTGTCTGTTTCGTAGAATGATTCAGGAGACGCGCTTCGAGTCCAGCCGTGAGTGAAGGTTCGTACGTTCACTCGAAGCTCCGAAATAAGCGTGGCCGTTCACACACACACACACACGCACACACACAGTCAGGCGAGTTGTTCACAGCTTGGCGCGTTCATTGGTGCAGTAATTAATCTCAGGAATATTAATACACTTCACGATAAGGTGCCATTCAGAGAGAGAGAGAGAGAGAGAGAGAGAGAGGTGGATGCAGGACAGTTATTTGACCTTTTCAATCTCTCTCTCTCTCTCTCTCTCTCTCTCTCTCTCTCTCTCTCTCTCTCTCTCTCATCATTAAAGAATCGCAATAAACACTCCGGGAAAGCATTGTTTTGTTTCCTGAGGTCACCGCCAGATGTCACCGCCTAACTTATCGCTTCCTCCTTGACAACTCTTGAAAGGTCGAAACTGTGGAAGATTCAAGACTTTAAAGAGTTTCGATAATTTCTTTTTCTGGCGAGGAGCTGAAGATAATGAGTGTTTACGCTTGAATTGAGCGACTGAGTGAATGAGCGAGTGATTTGTTATTTTGAAGACACCGTAAATTAACCCCTTCAATACTGGGACACATTTATATTTTGATATTTATGCACGATTAGGCCATTTCTATTGATATTAGTAAGGGTCTATGGAGGTCAAAAGGTTAATGGCCACAGTCTTCACTATTTTAATCCCCACATAAGTTTCTGAAGGTGTATAAAATCACCAAATAGTAAGCAGAATGAATATGGAAACGCGTCATGGTACTGAAGAGATTAATAATTCAATGCAGAGAATGAAAGAAGGAATTTAGAACAACAACCACGAGAAATTACTGACGGGAGAGACTCACTTTCTGCTCTCGTTTATTATTTAAGATGATTTCTGGAGACATCAAGAATTAAAATGCGCACAACCACCACCACCACCACCACCACCACCACCGTGTTTCAGCGGAAGCTCTCCCATTGGTCAGCTGCTCAGATTAACAAACTTTTTCCTTTGTGTCTACTTGTCTACTTGTCTGAAAAATATATATATGTATACATTTTAATGCATGACGCTTTGATGTATTATTGACTTGTATTTTGTTTTATTTGGGACTTGTGGATTACTTCTGTCTTCCTCTACCACCACCACCACCACCACCACTACCGCCGCCATCACCATTACCACCATTACCACTACCACCATTACGACCATTACCACCACCACCACTATCACCACCATTACGACCTCTACCACCACCACCACCACTAGCACTACCGCCACCGTCACCACCATTACCACCACCATTAAAACCACCACCACAACTACCACCACCACCACCACCACCACCGCCGCAAACACGACAAGGTGCTTTCCGCTTTAATGAATGACACTGACAGAACAACACGAATAAATGAAATAAATGGGACAATAACAAATAGTGCGACCAAGTGAACTGGGAAAAGGGGTAATAGAATAGTAGATGGTATGATAGTTGGTGTATACTAACCAACGAAGCTGCGTGTGTGTGTGTGTGTGTGTGTGTGTGTGTTCTGCTTTTTTTTTGTTCCCGTAAACTTTTCAATTCCAAAAACCACAAAAATAAATCATTACAACGAGAATTTGTGATAGAAAGTTGATATATTCGTTTGTTCATCACCAAATAAATAAATAAATGAATAAAAAAACTAGTGATTATGAAAGGAAAGATTAAAAAAATAGCGTAAAATAGTCAGTCAGAAAGATAAATCATTATAAAAACGTGAATTTGTAATAGAAAGTTGACGCATCCGTTTATTTATCACCAAATAAATAAATAAGCAAATAAAAACTGAGTGATTATGAAAAGGGATGAAAAAATCGTAAAAATCATGACAAAATAAACCAAAAAACCTTAATTTGTAATAGAAAGTCGATGCATTCGTTTATTTATCACCAAAAAAATCAATAAATAAAAAAAAAATGAGTGGTTATGAAAAGGAAGATAAAAATACCGTAAAAATAATGCTTTGGTAGAAGGAGATGACAATTAGTGAGTGAAGCTTCGAAACGAGACAGTGTGAAGCATTTGAAGCATCGCATGACGTAGGTTATACCCTTCTAGAACCCTCGCCATCAGTGTGCCGGCTGGTGTGGGCGTGCGTGGGCGTGCGTGTGGCTCGGTAAGTGTGTGTATACCATGTTTTGCAAGTTTTCCTCTATTTTTTATAACGCCGTCTTTATTATTTTCTTGTTGCATTCTTCCTTTCGTCTTTCTTATCTATTTTTCCGTCATTTTCGTTTTTTTTTTTTTTTTGTTAATCTTTTCGTTAATCACCTCAACCATCAGCTTCCTCCTCCTCCTCCTCCTCCTCCTCCATCATTGCCCTAATTAGTTTCCTCCTTTCCTCTTCTTCGTTGTCTTTATTCCCTCCTTTCATGCATCTTGGTTCTCTCTCTTTACTCTTGTCATCATCATCTCCCTCCTTTCCTTGTCTTCTTCCCCTCGTCCTCTTCCTTCTCGTCTTGTTACGTTTTCTTTATGTTCATTCCTCGTGTTTAGTATCCTCCTCCTCCTCCTCCTCTTCCTCCACCTCCTTTTCCTCCTCCACTTCCACCTCCTTTTCCTCTTCCTCCACCTCCTCCTCCACCTCCTCCTCCACCTCCTTTTCCTCCTCCACCTCCTCCTCCACCTCCTTTTCCTCCTCCACCTCCACCTCCTCCTCCACTTCCTTTTCCTCCTCCACCTCCACCTCCTTTTCCTCCTCCTCCTCCTCCACCTCACCTCCTCCTCCTCCTCCACCTCCTTTTCCTCCTCCTCCTCCTCCTCCTCCTCCTCCTCCTCCTCCTCCTCCTCCTCCTCTTCCTCCTCGTCGTAGTGAAAGGTGAGAGGAGTAATTCGTTAATGAGTTGGGCTGAATGGAACACTGCTGGAGAGAGAGAGAGAGAGAGAGAGAGAGAGAGAGAGAGAGAGAGAACTTGAAGAAAAAAGAAGTAAAGGAATATCGTTGTATCCCAAGTATATTTACGAAGCTTCCTACTCTCTCTCTCTCTCTCTCTCTCTCTCTCTCTCCAGTTGGTCGAGTGTGCGAGGTCAGAAATTAAGTTTTTGGTGCATTTTATGAATTTGTGTTGCTGTGGTGTGTTGTTTTGTGCTGTGTTGTGTAGCGACGGGGTGGAGGGAGGGGTGGAAGGGTGGAGGGTGGATGGGAGTGAGGGAGTGAGGGGGGAGGGAGGGAGGGAGACAAAGAAAAATAGGATTATTAATATTACTCCTGTTTGAGAGAGAGAGAGAGAGAGAGAGAGAGAGAGAGAGAGAGAGAGAGAGAATTAAAGGTTTTCTGTTCGTTTTCTTTTCTCTTTGTTTGAGTTTCGTCTCGTATTCTGTGTGGATTTATTAGTGTTTAATGTTAATTGTTTTTTCACAATTTTACGTATTTTCGTTTTTTTTTTCTACGTTTTTATTCTACGTGTTTAAATTTCTTTTTTTTTACGTTTTTTTACGTTTTTTTTTCTACGTGTTTTTTTACGTTTTTTTCTACGTATTTTTTTGGTTTTTCTACGTTTTTTTACGTTTTTTTTTCTACGTGTTTTTTTTTTCTACGTGTTTTTTTTCTGTGCTTTTTTTTTCTACGTGTTTTTCTGTTTTTCTATGATTTTTTTTTCTATTTTCCTACGTTTTTTTTTTTTACGCGTTTCTAATACTTTCCTGTTTTTCCTCTTAGTGTTTTTTTTCTAATATAGTGTTTTTTTCGTGTTTTTTTTTTTGTGTGTATTTTCGTGCGCTTCTAATATGTTCGTGTTTTTTTTTTTGTATTGTTTTTCCTCCGTTTTTTTTTTTTTTTTTTTTTGTATGTTCATGTTTCGTATTTTGGTGTTTTTCCTTTTCGTGGTTTTTTCGTATTTTGTTTTTCCCATTTTTCATGTATTTTATTGCATTTTGTGTTTTTCCTATTTTCATGTGTTTTTCGTATTTTCATGTATTTTTTTCGCATTATCGTATGTTGTTCGTAGTTTCGTGTACGTGAAGGTGAAGTAAAGAAAACGCACCAGTTCCGTCCTTCCTTCCTTTGTAACATGATGACAAATGGGCCGCCGTGGTACCGTGGATCCGTGCGTGCTTTGGGGTCCGAGGGGTCTCCAAGCGCACGGGTTCGAATCCTGTCTACGGTCTGAGTGTAGGTTGGGCTTCCTCACTCGGGGCAACGATTTCCTAGCGGGTGGGCATTGAAATAGGAGGTAACCTTAATAAGTATCCCCTTTAGCCCATAAATTCCCGTGAAAAGCCCACATGGTATAAAAAAAAAAAAAAAAGAATGCTGCAATGAGATTCTAGCGCATCAAAGAACTATTTATTCAGAAAGACCAAAAAAAGCTCCATTATCTCGTGTTGCCTGACTGTTTTCATTTAGCAACGGTGAAGAGGGAAAAAAATATAGATAAAAATAGATAATAGGGATTTTCAACTACGTAGGCATCTTATTTATTTATTTATTTTCATTTATTTATTTATTTTCGTTTATATATTTTTTTTCTATTTCTTTTTTTTCTTTATGTAGACTTAGATATTGTGATTCTAACTACACATCCCTACTACTGCCCATTAATTTTCAGCCCTCCATAGACCCTTCCTAACATCAATAAAATGAAATCGTGTAATCAAACCCCAAGACTCAAGGTAGAAATGAGTTCCAGACAGTACTGAAGGGGTTAAGGAACGGTACAGGAAGCTAAAAAAAAAAAAAAAAAAACTACATTTGTTATATATCAATACGACGATGGAGAAAAAAAACAATATGAAGGTTCTACTCGTCGCCTCTTCATCACAGAGACACACTACGTTGATGTAATTCCTCTTAAGTATAGGATTTAAATCTCACACCATGCTCCATTATTCACTGTTTGGCAGCGAGGGCAAGAGAGAGGGAGTGTGAGAGGGAGAGGGAAAGAGAGGGAGAGGGAAAGGGAAGGAGAGAGAAAGAGAGGGAAGGAGAGGGAGAGGGAAGGAAAGGACAAGAGAGAGGGAAAGAGAAAGAGAGGAAAAGGGAAAGGGAGAGAGAGGGAGAGAGTGGGACAAAGGGAGAGAAGTGTGTATGTGGACGGGGGAGAGAAGGGAGAAAAATGGAAAGTGCAAATCATAGTGTTCTGTACGTGTTATTTAGTATTGAAAGCCCTTTTTTATAATTCACGACTAATAGTATGTCATTTAGCGAAGGAGTGGAGGGGAGGAGGGAGGGATGGATGGAGGGAGGGAGACAAAGGGAAAAAGAAATTACTATTACTCATGTATCAGAGAGAGAGAGAGAGAGAGAGAGAGAGAGAGACTACAAGCAATACCCTCTGAAAAGACAATTTCTAGCGATAACCGTCAAAGTAGAGAGAGAATAGCAAGCGATGACCTACAGAAATAATTATATAAACTTTATCCGCCCACAAATTAGAAGAAAAATGCCGAGAACCCACAAAATGAACGAATCGAAGAAAACTTACGAGCGATTTCACTCAAAAAATAGAACTAAAATTAGAAGCAGCGAGAGAGAGAGAGAGAGAGAGAGAGAGAGAGAGAGAGAGAGAGAGAGAGAGGGATGGGTGAAAGAAAGGAAAAGAAAACTAATAAATACCATAAATAAAACGAATAACAACAGAAAATAGACCGAAAAAAGACAAGAAAAAAATATCACACAAAAAAACACAAATCTAAACTAGAAAAACAAAGAAAAACACACAAAAAAACAATATCAAAACAAAAAAGGAGAGAACAAGAAAAATTTAAGAAACAAAAAACACAAACCTAAATTAGAAAAACAAAAAAACAAAAAACAATATCAAAACAAAAGAAAAAAGGAGAAAAACAAGAAAAAATGTAAGAAACACAAAAAACACAAACCTAAACTAGAAAAACACAAATAAAAACACAAAAAAACATCGAAAAAAATTAAAAACCTGAACTAGAAAAACACAAAAACAAAAAAAAAAAAAATAAATAAATAAATAAAGCCTTGAAGTCTGTAAAGCAAGCCTGGTCTGGTCTGGTCATGAAAAGCGAGGCAATGGTGAGGCGATGGCAGTAATTGAACAGCGAGAGCGCGATGGACTGCCCGGCGTGCGATCCTATACAATTAATCGCTTATGGTCGTTTAACACGCGAGGCAGAGCGACAGAAGCATTACCACACGCCCGCTCCGCCTGACAACCCTCGTGAAACCCTGGACGAGATATGGGCGGGCTGGAGCGTGCATGGGTGGGTGGGTGGGTGAGTTACAGGGGTAGGTGTAAGAGTGAATAAAAGGTATGTTATGGGTGGGTTTAGTAAGTTGGTTTATAGACGATATGTGTGTGTGTGTGTGTGTGTGTGTGGATTGGTGGAAGTGTGTGGGTGTGTGGATAAGTGGATAGAAGCTTTGTGGGTACTGAATAAAGGTGGACAGATGTGTATGGATGGGTGGAAGGCAAGTTTAGTTAGTGTGTGTGTGTGTGTGTGTGTGTGTGTGTGTGAAAGTTTACCAAGTGTGTGGGTTTGTACTCGTAGAAAAGAGTGCGAGGTGTGTGTGGGTATGAGTGGGTGGGTGGAGAGAAGAGGAGTGCATAAAAAGTACATTATGGGTGGATTTAGTAAGTTGGTTTATAGACTAGAGTGTGTGTGGATTTGTGGAAGTGTGTGGGTGTGCAAGTGTGTGGATGCGTGCGTGGAAATCTTTGTGGATACAGGAAAAGAATGGAGAGAGGTGTGTGGGTGGCTAGAGGGCAAGTTTAGAAAGTTTAGCAAGTGCGTATGGATTGGCAGGAGTGTGTGGGTGTGCATGTCTGTGGATGCGAGGAGAGCAACTTTGTGGGTACAGAATAAGGATGGACTGATGTGTATGGATGGATGGAAGGCAAGTTTGTGTGGATGGACGAGTAGGTAACGTGACAGATAGGCGTGAGTGGACGGTGGAACAGACTGGTGCCACTGGACGGGTGATGGGGAGCGGATTAGGCACTTGTCCGTATATTTAGTGCATGAGTTTGAGAGAATAAAAAAAATGAATGAATAAAAAAATAAACGCGAAAAAGATCCGTAGTGTTAAAAGAATGACGGTGATATACGCTCAAATGATAAAAGATAAACAAGCAAATAAATACAAATAAATGAGTAATTTGTAAAGTAATGGAGAGAAATAAATAAGAGTGAATATTACATAGAAGAAAAAAATACTTGGTGAATATGAGAGGAAAAAAGGAGGAAAAATTAATGGAGTAATGGAAATAATAAATAAATGAGTGAATATTGCATAGAGAGAAAAATACGTGTAGAATGTGTAATGGAGAGAAATGAATAAGTGAATATTACATAGAGGAAAAAAAATACTTAGTGAATATTAAAAAAAAGGAGGAAAATTTTCAGTAATGGAAATAATAAATGAGTGAATATTGCATAGAGGGGAAAAAATAACTTGAGTGGATATGAAAATAGAAAAAAAAAGGGAGGAGAATAACATTGCATGCCGTATTAAGAATAAATAAATGGCAGCTACTGTGGATGAAAAGTATTAAAAGATAGACCAAAAAATGAAATGTTGTGTAAAGTAAGGTGGATAAAAGGTTGAGTGAATCTGAGGGAAAAAGAGGGTCAAAATATGTATTGTTGGTCGAATAAGTGATGACATTGTATGGGTAAAGGAAAAAAGTGTATGGCAGGAAAGGAAAATGAATAGCAAGGAAACAACGGAGAAGAAAAATGAAGGAGAGGGAGAAGCCTTGTATTTTGTATTTAAAGGGATGAAACTAAAAAAAAATAATACATGAAAAAGAAAAGAAAAAAAAAGTAACATGGATAACTAGAAGCTTGTATAATATTTCGGAGATGAAACAAAAAAAAATACAGTAAAAAAGAGAAACTAACATAGATAAATGAAATGTGTTTGTGAGAGGGAGAAAAGAAAAACATGGATAACTAGAAGCTTTTATAATATTTCGAAGATGAAACGAAAAAAGATATGACCAGTAAAACAATTAAACGAACATAGATAAATTAAAAGTGTGTTAGTGAGAGAAAGAAGAAAAATAAAAAAAAAAGATCCACTGCTCATATTTCTTTTTCATAATCACGCATAACTTTTAAAGAACTCATTTTTACTAGGCTCATTTTTACTAGGCTCGCAACCCTCCAGTACCATGACACGCTTTCATATTCATTCTGGTTACTATTTGGTGATTTTGCACAGCTTCAGAAACTCATGTGGTCATTAAAATAGCGAAAACTCTGGCTATTAATCTTCTGACCTCCATAGACCCTTAATAATGTCAATAAAATAGTCTAATCATACACAAAACTCGTGGTAAAAATGCGTTCCTGTACTGAAGGGGTTAAACTCGTATTTCTGTATTTTAACATTGATTGAATTAACACCATATTCTCCTTCTTTATATTCATGCAAACGATTTATTACAGTGAACTAAATGCCACCAAAAGACGACCATTGCAGTGAAAAGAAAATGTGATCATGGTACGAGTATATTATGCGAAAGATTATTATGAACTCAAAATGTTGTTAAGGTACGGGTGAATTTTGCGAGATTATTACTAACTCGGAAAATAAGAATATAACGTTGATGTTTTTTGGTGAGGGAAAAGAAAACGTGTTGTTTCAAAAGGGATGACAGGAGGCAAGGATAAAAGAAATGGTATGAAGAGGAAAACAAAGACAGCTTCTCGACGGGGGGAAAAATAACTGAAAATAGAAAAATAGCTGAAAATTAATAAAAAAAAAATGAGTAGATAAACCGTTACTGAACCTATATGTATAATTAATAGTCTGAAGTTCTGAAGTGAGTTAGGTAAATACATCATAATGGAGGAAGTAGAAGTGAAAATAAGAACAAATACACTATACAATATAAAAGAAAAGGCAAGTTTGTGATCTGAGGTGTCGTAGATAAAGACTTGAAGGAAAAAGAATTGTAAATACGTCATAATGGAGGAAATAGAAATAAAAATAATAAATGCACGATATAAGATAAAAAGAAAAAGTAGGTTTGTGGTCTGAAATGTGGTAGATAAACACTTGAAGGAAAAAGAATGGGGGGGAAAAAAAAGGTAGATTGAGAAGTAAGATGGACAGTTGTGGGAAGGGAGAAAGTGAGAGCAGCTAGGCTGGTAAAGTGAAATAAGATTGACAGTTCCTGGTTAAAAAGAAACGGAAAAATAGAGGTGAAAAAGAAAGTTAGTGGCCTATGAGGTGAGAACAGTAAGAAGTTCCTGGAAAGAGAGAAGAGCGTTTGATTGTGTGTGAAATAAGATTGACATTGTACCAAGAAAAAGTAAATAGGGGGGAAAAGGCAAGTTGAGAAGGAGAGAAGGAATGGGGAGTAGTTTATTGCGCGTGAAATAACATTGATCATTCGAAGAAAATAAATGGAAAGAAAAAAACACTTTGTAGGTTGTGAATCAAGACCGTCGCTAGAAACAGAAAACTAGTTAAAATAAGTTTCCAATATCTTGAATCGGACAGACAGACAGACAAGTAGAAAGCAAGTAGAATAAAAAAAAAATGGAGAAAAAAAACGATATACATAGAAAATTAGATAATATAGTCAGAGAAGAGAACATAGCCAATACAGAAAACAAAGAAAAGGTGGAAAACACAGAACAGAAAAATAAGAAAAAAAGTTCATAGCATAACGCAAAGTAGGATGAATAGTTTAATTCCAGAAAAAAAAAAATACGAAAGCTGGGTCACCACTAGTTAATGAATCGGCAGCGTGTAGGTGTGAAGCGTCTTGAATCGGACAGACAGACAAGTAGAAAGCAAATGAAAGAAAAATTTAGGAAAACAAAAAATCTACATAGAAAAACAGATAATAATAGGAAAAAGAGAACATAATCAGGGCAGAAAACAGGGAAAAGGTGGAAATACAGTACAGGAAATAAGACAAAAAAAATTAGTAGTATAAGTTTAATAGTTTAGTTCCAGAAAAATAATAGAAAACGAAAGCTCGGTTATAGTCTAGATATCGGCAGCGTGTAGGTGTGAAGCGAGGCGAGGCGTAGCGAGACATGGTGAGGCGAGGCAGGGACGTGAATTGTGTAAACACTTGGCGAGGCGGACAGGTGCGGGGTGGAGCGGGGGAAGTGTGGCCTGTGGGAGGAAGAAGCAGGACAAAGTGGGCGAGTGTTGGTGTCCAGGAAAATAAAGAGTCAGCGAATCCCGTATTTAGAAAACGGTTTGTTGATATTACCACTATTTTCAAAGGCCACAGAGATGATTGACCAGGTTCTCGTGTTTTTTCGTTTTTTTTTTTTTAGATAATAATATAGAAATCTAGTATATCTCTCACTAAAACCATGAAAACATCCTTACAAACCCGTGTACCTTCAACTATATAAAGCATTTTCAAATTAGTCGAGGTGCGGCGCAAGACCATTTCAGAATATGGATACAAGTGAGGGAGGAGGAGGAGGAGGAGAAGAAGAAGAGGAGGAGGAGGAGAAGAAGAAGAGGAGGAGGAGGTGGAGGAGAAGAAGAGGAGGAGGAGGAAGGGGGGTAAAAAGAAGCGGTCCCGTGAGACAAAACACAAATTAACAAAGCGAGTGAAAAATCTGCAATTGTTGAGCTAAACGGGACGATCATTTGTTTAAACGAAGCTTCACCAACATTAAGGACTCTCTCTCTCTCTCTCTCTCTCTCTCTCTCTCTCTCTCTCTCTCTCTCAGTTTGTTTTTTTCAAAGCAGGGCTGTGAATAATGAAGTCACGCGGGGGGAGGGGGGGGTTGTATAATGCAAGAACACTGTGCATTGAATACTTAATACCCGGAGCCGCGTACTGAGCCTGGTAATATGATAATAATTAGTTTAGTTAAGTAGATAAGCTGCCTATTGGATTTTCCCCGTGTCCTTAAGAGCGTGTAATGCGTCCCGTGTCACTCGCACTGCGGGGGGGAAGGAGGGATGAAGGGAGAGAGGGGTGATGGGGACGGGGATGGTGAGGGGCTACTAGGAAGAGAGAGAGAGAGAGAGAGAGAGATGAGAGGCAAGGAGAGGGAGAAAAGGGTGAGGTGAGAGGGGATGGCGAGGGGTGACTAGTGAGAGGGGGTAGTGAGAGGCAACTAGGAAGACGAAGAGGAAGAGGGAGAGAGTCGGAGGTTGATTACGTGAAGTAACTAAGAGAGAGAGAGAGAGAGAGAGAGAGAGAGAGAGAGAGCGTAAAGGGTTAGAGGTTGATTGTGAGGTTAGAGGGAAGCATGTGTGTGGTTCTCTATCAACATACTTTCACTTTTTTATTTACTTTTTATTTATTTTTTTCTTTGTCGGCAGAATGATTCATAAGCCAGCACTGAAAAATGCTTTGCTCCCTCACCCCAACAATTTCCCAAGGCTACAGGGATGATTTGCCGGGTTCTCAAGAGTATTTCTCGTGTAAATAATGTAAGTCTTGTTAATCTGTCACTAGAATACCAGAAGCACGTGGAAAATATACGTCACTTCAACTAAAGGCTTTTGAAAGTAGTGGAGTTGTGGGGCAGAAGTGTCTCAGAAAATAGGTCATAGTTCTGTGCTTAGCCTGGGTGGTGTGGAGGTTTGTGTCGAACTTTGAAGAGTTAGGATGCCAAGGAATAGGTGCTTGGAAGAGACGATTGGAAGAAATTCTCTCTCTCTCTCTCTCTCTCTCTCTCTCAGGATGAAAAGAGCATGAATGTGTTACTCATTTATTTTACACAGGTTGCAACAAGGGCCATACTTTCCATTAACAAAGGAATAAGATAGACTGCCAGAAGGGCGCTCAATCATCCAGTTTGCACTTGATAACTGGTGAGTTGTTGTGACACTTGGAATGGTTGAATGAGACTCTGACACGCCTAAATTATGCACAAATTAACAAGGTTTGAATGACACGCATCATGTTTGTCCCTTAGGTTAACTTGATCAGTCACGGGTTGGCACAGAACTGTGGAACTGAGGAGCTACATAGACAGGAGGGGAACACTGGGCTCAGACTCTGCTGCAATGGTACACTTCAGTTATTTGGTCAAGCTTCAGGTACATTCTCCAATCAGTGTTCATACCTGCACCACTCAAGGTATTTTATACAGAAGAAATTAGCTGCCTAAGTTAGCTAAATGAAGACCAAGGCCATGTTGAGGACTTGCACTGGGTACAGACCTGCCACACTGTGTCCTTCTGAGACTAAATGGAAGAAACGGCATCAATTAACACTAGTGAACTTGTGTAACGTTCAACTTTACAAAAGAGAACACTACATAACCAAACATTTCCCCTCGCTGCACACTACCACTCATAAATGCAACCAAGCAGGAACAAGTCACAGAACACAACACAACCATTGGCTGGCAACACAGCACGGCGCACTAACACAAACACCACACCACACTCGTCACTCTGCATCTCAACCAACATTGTCCTTTCCAAATTGCCACATTAAGATACACATCAACAATGATCCAGTACTGGTCTAACAACCTCCACCTGCTGGGAGAAACACATTGAGCTGAGAAACACACTTGACTCACTGCCAAGTCACTGCCAACACACACAAGGTATCTTGTGTGTGTGGCTGTGTCCCAAACCTCTCCCCCTCTCCTTCAAGACACTGCTCTACAGGAGTCATAGGCACTACACACTACATAATACTTCCAAACTATCTTATCTTGCAAGGCCGTCTCGTCTTCACTGTAATGCTAAAACACGATGTAGTAGTTCAACTTTTCCACACTGCACTTCAACTGTTACACTACATCTTAGGAATCACTTGAATCCACACTACTTATGGACTTAACTCTTAAACATTTACCTTGTGCATCACAATCACAAAGGAGTACCACTGAAAAAAAGGGCAAGGCACAATGTCATGTTTTCTTTTTACTGTTACTATATTTCTCTCATGAAACACAAACCTCGCGTGTCACAGTTACAACTTGACGTTCCGACTCGAGAATAAACACGTCACACCTTTCACAACCTTCTGCACTACTACTGCACATCAGCACTACACCACATGTCCCTTCCCTCATGCACTCCTTACACATTCCATTACATTCTTCATTCATCTGCTTTGAGGCACTAGTCACATGTTACTTAGCAGGATGAAAATAAATCTGAGTACTTCATATCGACTCTCCCTCGCTTAGTGATACGGTGCAAGGCTTAACACACAGCATAAGATCTCACAAGAGGTTCTCAAAGCCTTCCTAATAAAGTTCACTACATTACGAGTATTTGTCTAATCACTAACAGTAAAAATTACACTAACACTGGAATACATAACACAGGTAAATGTAATGACAGTGCAGTACTTAACTAAGATTCACAGGGATGACTCATTTACATTAGTAACATTTGCACAGGAATGGTAACTTGTCAAGGTGTGCGTTTCTACATGGCACGGTGCACTGACAGGGAAATGTGAGCAAACAAACCATCATCTCACAGTTTCCATCATGTCTTCATTGCCTCACAATCAAGCGTAGTGTTAGGAAAAAATAGCATCATTGATTTTACATTATTAAAAACCATTAAGTGAAAGAAATCAGCCATAAGATAGTGTATTTCATCAAAGCCCATTGTAAAAAGTGTGAATTTGAATGAGTGTGGTGAGAAGCATAGGATAAAGCAGGAGTAATTTGTTTGATCAGTTGTTCACTCTAAACAATTGAAACATGAAGGAATATAGTACACTAAAAGAAAACGTGGGATAAAGGAAACTTAATTCACTAGTTTATCAGTAGTGCACACTGGAAGAGGCAACAGTTGAGATATTGATAATAAAACAACCATTTCATTCTGTATAGACAAGTGAAAAAAAAAAGTATAGATAAGTGAACTTAGCATATACCATTTCATTCCAAGTTTGTTCTCACCACCAACACTCACAATTGATAAAGGAAGATTCATTACAATACAACTCGGGCAAGACGGAGAATTCTTAACTTCCATTACAATAAAACTCAGGCAAGACGAGAGAATTCTTAACTATTTCACTGTTGTCTTTTATAATTTGAAGAAAACTATATAGATGATTGACTGACTGGCTACTACTATATTGATGCAGGTATTGCAGAAAAGTGTGGCAAAGCAAATTAGTTACTGCTTGTGTGTCTATAACTATATCCTGTTCTTTAGTGTTAATAAAGCAAAGATTAATCCCTTCAGTACAGGGACACATTTTTACCTTGAGATTTGTGTACAATTAAACCATTTTATTGACATTAGGAAGGGTCTATGGAGGTAAGAAGATTAATGGCCACAGTCTTCACTATTTTAATCCCCCCACATGAGTTTCTAAGGCTGTATAAAAGCACCAAATAGTAACCAGAATGAATATGGAAACACATCATGGTACTGAAGGAATTAAGCAGCAAACAGCAACTTAGAGCAACAATTAAGCCTGAAGAAGGAAAAAAAAATAGAAAAGCGTGAATATTGAAGAAGAAAGCAAGCCTGATGAATGTGGGAAATAAGCCAGAATACTAAGAATTAAGATAAAAAACACAGGAAAGTCAGCAGAATTGAGAAAAACTAGGAAGAGAAAAGGAATACATAATGAAACCCAAATAATCAGAAGAATGCAAAGGAAAATAAGGTAAAATAAGAGATTGGCATAAAGTACAGAGAAAATATAAGGAGGCAGAGTAAAAATATCACATTCCACAATAGATAGATATGGAAGGGATAAAGTTAAAAGTTTGGGTTGATATGAAAGATGCAAATACCACAATCACACCAAATAAACTCTCATATACATGGACAGCAAATTTCACAGTTGACGGCAATTGGCAGAACATTAGATAGGTACTTTTTACATCAATAGAGGGAGAGAGTTCATGAATAATCCGGTTTAAGTGGTCAAGTCCCTTAGAAGAAAAAGTAATTGAGGACTCACTGAGGACTCATTAGGTCAGAATTACATCTAGTACAGAAATCTTTGGTATTCCCATCAGGCTGAGGAGAGCTGATGGATGCAAGGATAAAGAAAGGGAAACACTCATTGCAAGGATAAAGAAAGGGGAAACACTCATTAAGGACTAGCTGGGGGTTAGAATGGGGCGCTTAATTAACAGGCAGAACTTCATAAGCCTCTGCCAATGTGATATATTTCTCTGTATGATGCTTACTCATACACACAATATACATATTCTTACTTATTCTTATGCTCATACACACACTTCTTCCTCTGCATACAAATATACTCTTATTTATTCTTACACTGGTATACACACTTCTTTTTCACACAAATATACATACTCTTACTTATTCCTATACACACACTTCTTCCTCTTCACACACACAATATACATACTCTTACTTATTCTTATACTCATACAGTATACATTCTCTATTTCCTTTCAAATATACACACACTCACTTTCTCGATTCCTTTGTCTCACACATACAAGCAGAATAAATAACTTCTAAAATATCAAATCTGACCAACCGCCACAAAAAACGAAGCACTTAATCTCTTTACGACCAAGAATAGTTTCGGTGGTTCAAGGGAAGACAAAATGCAGGTTACAGAATTCCTGGGTACTTAATGGCAACTTTGTATGTGATTATTGTTGAGAGAGGATATATATATATATATCAGTGACACATGGGTTGTTTATAGACTCTTTGTGTAGATGTGTGGTGAAATTATTGTAAAGGTTTCTTGCAGGAGACTATATAGAGTAGTGATGAAGATACAACTACAGTAAAGGGTTTATTGAAGACTGACAGCGGTGAAAAAGGAAATAAGCATCTGGAGACAGATACTTCATGTAGATCTTGATTTGTAATCACTACATCACAGATTCTCTGTGTTCTATGAGTAATAGACCAAATTTGAATGCAGAATTTAAATTTAAAACTCGAAATAGCTTGCAATGAATAGAATAAATTTAATTCCCTAATCTATTGGTTCCTAATTTTATGGGAATTAAAGGAGTGAAGCTCATCCATAAGCCAGCATTCACTCACAGTTAATATGCCTGTAGGCTGGGAAAGACTGAAGAAAAAATAGACTTAGGAAATGTACCATAGGAAAACACTTGTTAAACTCAACACTTAACAGCATTATCCAAAGGGAATCCTGTAAGGTAACCCAACATAGAGACGAGTCCAGACACCATTAGCTACCTGCCAATGACACAACACCTGCATCCTCCTCAGCAGGGGAAGACACACGGACACACAACACGTCTAACTTAACTGACGAAGCTGCCCAGTAATACAGATAAGAGAGCCACACATAAGTACTCACTCAACAAAAGGTACTCACTCATACCTTATAAATTAACACATGCCACCAATCCTCTTACATTCTTATTCTAATAGCTCGCTTGTGAACGTTTTATATTCAGTCACACATGATCAGAGCTTTACAATGTGAGAATCTATAGCATAAGCCACTTTATTTTGCATCTGTGAGGTCATGTAGAGTCTGGATGTTGCTACCTTCTCTTCTTACTTCTCATTACTCAACTTGCTTCCTTTACTGTGTGTTTTCATGTTTTAATTCAACTCACAGGTTATAGTTTTATTGTCTTTCATATTCATTTCTTATCAATCATTGTTTATTCACTGTATTGCCTTGCTTATGATTCTCTCTTTAAGTCAGTAGTCATGGTTCACATCACTCCAGTTGTAAGTCATGTGTTCTTACAGCTACTTTACATTTAGTTTTATTTCATGCCTCATTGTTTTCACCTGAGAGGCTTCACACTTTGCACAACACTAAGTAATGACAGTTTGTATTCACACCCAGGGCTGCTTTTTTTCCAGTTACTTCATGTAAAGTTTGAGTTGTGTAATTAGAATACAAATGATCTTTCCCACCTAAACACTCCTATTTCTTAGTTAAGCTTTCTTCACTTTAAGCTTTTCTCAGTCAGTACATGAATACAACTAAGTCTTCACTTCTAGTTTTGCCAGAGTTTACTTGTCTTACATTTACATTCACAGATGCTGCTTCGTCATAGCAACTTAACAACAAACTGGCAGAGCTGCAGTGCCCGTCCTGGCAGCATCAGCACACAGGGCCGCTAGCAGTCCTCCTCCCGGTCTGACTTGTCCGAGAGAGTCACCTCCGCTATGTCTGCCATGGTTGGAGGCTGCAGGGAGGAGACAATCTTGGCGGGCATCTCCTGCACCACCGGGTTGGTGGTTTCGCACAGATCCTCAAACTGCTGCTTCAGGATGCGCGACGCCTCATTGTACACCTGCAGGAAAGGCCACCAGGTAAGTGTGATCTTGTCCTTGCATGGACTCAAATCATTCAGGATTTGCAGAGACAATAGTATTTACCGCTAGAGAGGAGATTCAACACACTGGACATTGGCATCTTGGTATCAACATGTTGTGTACCACATCCATTTAATATATACAGACTAGTATCCTCCATAGCCTTCCTATTATTCTTCTCTTCATCAAGCAACAACCCCTGCCATAACTGTTTCCCATACTTTATTTCACAGCAAGTGATGGTCCGTCTCACATTACCTCGGTGAACACCATGTCCATGAAGAGTTCCTGGATGAAGCGTCGCGCTGTCAGCCGGTAATTGTAGGAGGCAAGGATCTGACAGATCTCAGCATAGAGGCAGACGTCTTTGAAACCTCCAGGCCAACGCTGCTTCAGTGTGAGCAGTCCTGTCAGGCCACAGCGTGGTTAGTGATGCACAACACATTTGAATATTCAAGTCTTTAGTACTCAAGGAGTCTTGCATTTTACAATATTTTTCTTCTTCCATCTTACTTACTGAACTACTGTAATAGTATTTTACAATCTACTCCTGTTACTCCATCTAACTTACTGAAATGATGAAAAACTTGTAACACATAAGACAAATAAAGCTTTGTCTCTACATTAATACTGAAAAATTAACCTCAAATGTCAACAACAAAGCATCATCAAACAGGCTTTTCTTATTTCATGGTTGGAAAAGATGAAGGAAGACTGATGGTAACAACAAACTCAGGGACGCTCACCTGCCTCTGAAGACTTGGCAGCAATGGAAGACAGCAGGTTGGTGATGAAGCGCAGCACCTCCTTCCTGAAGAGCACCTGGTTCACACGATCTGGCCCGTACTTCACCTCACCTGCAGACAACAAGGACAGTTAAAGTTTAGAAATACAATCATGTCTTAACCCATTCAGTACTGGGACACATTTTTACCTTGAGTTTTGTGTACGATTAGACCATTTTACTGACATTAGGAATGATCTATGGAGAGTTAGGAATGATCTATGGAGGAGAGAAGATTGATGGGCACAGTCTTCACTATTTTAATCACTACATAAGTTTCTGAAGCTGTATAAAATCACCACATAATAGTAAGTAGAATGAATATGAAAATCCATCTTAGAACTTAGAGATTAATATATTTCTAATTAGTGATTATCCATTCTCTAACCATTTCAGAGTATACTACCTTTAACCACATACCCACTTCATACTTCAATTCATCCATTCCTTCATTATTTCTCTCCACATACATACTCAAGAGGTCTGTGTGTATAATCAAGCCAGAAAGGCACAGGACACACGAGTTCTGCTGAAGAGTTATGTGTTTGTGTGTAATGGAATCAGTCACCTACTGTTCTCTGTAACCTACCCTCCCTTCCATCCCGTGACAGCTAGCCCAGTGTTGGTAGCTAGACATGTGTCCCGCCACCCCTCACCTGAGTCCTCCCACCCCTGGCTGTTGACGCTGGATGGGTCAGATGCTTCAGACGCCTCGCTGATTGCTTTCACACGCTGCAGAGGTGGAGACACTACCACCACCTCTGCCTCGGGCGCCTCGCCATCACCCTCGCCTGAAAGATAAATCAACAGTTTTATTCTTTCACTGCTCATGTTAGGAAAGCAAGATGGACAAGAAAGGTAGTGTTATTCTAGTTTATGTAAGAATCAGTTCCTTCTCAAAGACCAGGATGCCAAGATACCAAGACATAAAAGGAATAAGTGAATTAATATAAAGAGACGTTATCAATCACATCCCACTCCCTCCATCTGTACTGCATTTTGATTAATGTCCCAGCCACAGCCTCACCTGCTGCCTTTGGAGTAGGTGGGGGTGTGGGAGGAGTGAGTGTGTAGCAGGCCAGGCAGGTGTGAGGGCTGTGCAGCTCCAGGCCATTCCCATGAATCATCTTGGAGGTTTTAGCATCATCAGTTTTTTTCTTTGGGGTGCCAGCTGTGTGGGAAGGATAAGTTTGTTACCTCTAGACCACAGGATTGTCAGTATAAAGCCTTGTCCTGTCACTCGTAATGCAGCTTGCCTCGGTTTTCTTTTTCCTCTCCCTCTGTAACAGATTCCTTACCTTTCTTTTTGTCTGGGTCTTCCTCAGACTGTGTTTCAAGTTCTGACTCAGTGATGGCTGGAAACCTGTCCTTGCCAGGGGTGTTGGTGGCAGCCGTCTGTCCTGCCTCTCCCTGCCCAACGTTCTTGTCCATGGAGGCATCATAGAGGAGGAGGTCCAGGTCCAGAGGCAGAGCAAAGCCAATGTAGCACTGGCCTGCCTGGTGCTGTGTTGCTCCTATCAGATTGTAGCTGCCCAGGGCCCTGCTGCTGCTGCTCGGCCCCAGCCCAATGCCCCGCACCCCAGAGCGCACAGAGGACACCTCACTGCATCCTGAGGGCGACCGCACCAGCCCCTGCACATCCAGCAGGTTGGACATGCTGTGGGGGAATGACAAGTACTGATTAGAATGATTTATGACTAGACGGTGTTGAACAAAGCTATTATTTTGCCTTTCGTGACTCTATAGACATTAGTGATACTCTAAAGAACTATTATTAGCAGGAACAACGGTCAACCACACAATCTTACAACTGGCCGCCACCGTGTTCGTAGCTGGAGGAGAGGAAGCCCTTGAGGGAGTTCCTAGTGGGCTTCTCCTCGTGGCTAGACTCTGACACCACCCGGCGCTGGTTGGTGATGGAGCGCAGGGTGAAGTAGCTCTGCGTGGACAGTGGCTGGCTGGTCACCACCCCTGAGCCAGGTATTAGTATTGGGGTGGTGCTGCCGCCTCGGTCACCGGCGTCCTCTGCAAACAGTGCCCCACTGGACCCCCTGATGGAGCCACCCCGCCCCCCTCTCCTGAACTCTGAGCCCTCCGCCATGGACTGGGAGCCGAGGGTGACTAGTGAGGTCCCGCTGGCAATGGGGCTCAGACGGCACTCCCTGGAAAAAGGTCTCCATTGGACGCCACCCTCAAGTCTATGTGAGAAATTCAATCGGACAAAACAGCAGCATAAAAAAGTTGAAGCAAATTTCATGCTGTGGTGTATTCCTGCTCCTATGCTAATATTAACAACACACTGGTGCAAACTTGAAAACCACAAAAGTTAGGTCATAAAGGTGTGCCTGGCATTGCAGGACATACACGGGGTTCACACAGGAGTCCTTACACCTGGGTCCTGCAAGGCAGCGGGGTTGGGGCGTCTTCATGCTGCTCCTTGGGGTGGGTGGGGCCGTCATGGGGCAGCTCAGCAGCCGACACGTCAGCGGGGTCTGACAGGGAGTCTGAGCTGAGAGTGCCGGGCTGATCACCGGTCTCCTCATCAGAGCCGGTGGGGTCTGTGAGGGAGTGGCTGCGGGAGCTGACTCCTCGGATGCGCCGCGCCGACTGCAGGAAGGCCGACATGCGGTCTGTCATGCGCTCCGAAGCCGTGGAGGAGTTGCTTGCCCGGCTGCTGGTTGACTCCCGCCGCCGGTCCGACCTGGCAGGGATTGGCCTCTGCTCAGTTTTCCCCTGCCATGCATCACTCATCCATTCAATGCAACACTCACTCACAATTTGTCTCATAAATCCTACTCCCACTATAGCTGTGAATCCTACTCCCACTATAGCTGTGACTGTCTCTTCCTCTCACAGTGCCTTAACTCATCAGAGGAGAGGCCCTACATCCATCTCTCCTTCTTACACTACCACACAGGTTATGTGCAAATATGTACTGAATAATCTAAACATTACAAAATCTGCTAATTCACATTTTTAAGTTCATCCCTCAATTTAGCTTTCTGCAAATCCTATCACACACTTACAAAGATTATAATGCATTATAATGCATGTTTGGTGTGGAAAGTAAGCTTCTGGAAACTGAAAATGTCTATAGCAGCCGTGCAGCAACATGCAATCACAGTTGGCTTTCTCAGTGACTGATCTCCAACATTCAATTACAAGACAAATCAGTGAGCAACACCAGACTACTTCCCCCCTGCTGGCTGACACGTCAATGATGCTTCACGTAACAACTTAAGTAAAAGTCAACCAAGCACACACAGACAACTCACTTCCTCCTCATGCTGGCCAGGAACCTGAACCGTAGCGACGACCTTTTCTGGACAATGAGGTCATCGTGGGAGGGAGGGATCTGCGAGGCATCCACGGTGAGTTCCTCCAGCACCGGAGCACAGTCCGAGAAGCTGCGTTTGTGACACATGGCAGAGGGCGGCTTGGATTTGTGAGGTAGAGTCTGCAAGCCAACAGGGACCAGTTTTGTCATCCAGGAAGAGGTCACATACTGAATACAAGTCCTAGCAAGCTATGCGGGAAGGAGTACTTTCTCTTTTGTCAGTGGCTAAGAGAGAGTGTGTGTTTAGGTGTACCCTGTCATAACTATTCCCCATTTTTGAGAGAAAGTCTTGATGCAATATAAATTTGAATATGTATTCCATTGGTATAAATTTCAATGTATGTATTTCATCAAAGTACAAGAAGTACAATTTGCCTTCACAGGTCAACACTGCATCAAGTGTTAGTGAACACTCACCTGACTTTTGCCTGCAGTTGGGTAAGCGTCATCCAAGCCTATGCCCTCCACCAGGATGGAGCCGCCGTCACTGCCATCCTCAGAGTCGTCTCCCACGTAGAAGCCAGCCCTAAAACATTACGCAGGGGTGGAGATGAGGCACTGTAATTTTTTCTGCATGGCACAGATTCAGGCAATATATATCATCTATTTAGCTAAAGTGAAAGGAGAGTGTGACAGGGGATAGATGAACATATGGCACAAGATTGCCAGTTGTGGAAAGTCATCACGGGAAAGTGCAAACGTTAAACAAAAATTATGATGATGTTTAGCTAAAGTGAAATCTCCAGCAGAACTTCTATCAGCTGAGCAACATTCAAGCCTCATAACACTGCTTGGTCACACATCATACACAAACTCCACCACTAACTTTGGCAGGTCCAGGTCTTCCACTTCACTCTCCGAGACGTGGTGATTGTTGACAGCCCCAAAGTAAGGATCCTCCGCCTGGCCCTGAGGTGCTGACCAGCCCTCCATCTCATCCACCATCTGCCACTGCTCATGGTGGTGGCGCTGCACACACTCCCACCCTGCAAGTCGTGGTGAGGTTGTGACTTCAATGTGAATGATTTAACCCCTTCAGTACCATGACGTGTTTTGTTTACTATTTGGTGATTTTATACAGCTTCAGAAACTTATGTAGGGCTTAAAATAATGTAGACTGTGGCCATTAATCTTCTGACCACCACAGATCCTTCCTAACGTCAATAATATCATCTAATTGTACATAAATCTTAAGGTAAAAATGCATCCCAGTTCTGAAGAGAATAACTGTATGCTTCACCTTGTATTCATGTGTATCTTGGTCTTGAAATGTTCTAACTTGCATTAAATATTTTTTAATTCATAAGATATACAACAGTAAGTACTCCAAAAGTCAAGAACAGTACATCTGAGAGGAAAGTATAGACAAACTGGCCTCTCCTTGACAAAAGCCACACTTGCTGCCGAGACACACAACCCACACACACTCACCATACTTGCGGAGCTGCGTGACGCCCTCCTTGGTGGTGGCCACAAGACACAGGGCATGGAAGCACACGCCGCGCACAGAATACACAGGACAGGAGGCTGCCAGGTTGGTGATGGAGCGCAGGACTCCCTCGCAGCTCAAGAAGCCAGCGCCGTCACTGCTCAGCCCTATGTGTCCCATTGCCCACATTGCCACCTTCAGCTGGAAGATCTCCTGTGGTGTTGAGGTAGCTCCGGTCTTCACCACCTGAGGGATTAGAGTGTAAAGTAACTCAGTGTGGTTCAGGTGATGTGGTTACCACGACTGTGATGGTGACTTCTTCATTCTTCTCAAAATAGATGATGTTATCGTTTCTTTGAGTATCCACATTCTTCTCCTTTTATAATAATTATATAAGATACTTTCCTTCTCTCCTTTTAGAATACAAGTTACCCACCTCCCTTCATCTCTCCTTTTAGAATACAAGTTACCCACCTCCCTTCATCTCTCCTTTTAGAATACAAGTTACCCACCTCCCTTCATCTCTCCTTTTAGAATACAAGTTACCCACCTCCCTTCATCTCTCCTTTTAGAATACAAGTTACCCACCTCCCTTCACTTTCTTATCACAACAGAAGTTTCTTTCCCAACACACAAACCCACACCCACACAGATAAATGAATAAAATATATCCTGACAATCAACAATCACCACATGACAACATATGTATAACTACTACTATAACCACTACAATCAGCAACATCACCACCATCATCACCACCACAACCACACTCCTTTGCTGCCTCCCTTCTCTCCCCTCTTTCCCCTCGAGTGTTGGGGGAAACTGAGGGGAAACTAAAAAAAAACCCTAATTACTGGGGAGGGGATAGGAAAGACGATTGTTTGAGTAACCAAGGGCAGACTTTATTGTTTAGGAGAGAGAGAGAGAGAGAGAGAGAGAGAGAGAGAGAGAGAGAGAGAGAGAGAGAGAGAGAGAGAGAGAGAGAGAGAGAGAGAGAGAGACAAACTGGCAACTGTAAAAAAAAAGTTACACACACACACACACCTGCACCATAGTCTTGACGGCCTCGTGCTGCATGAGTACTGCAAATCCCTCCTTGTGCGTGAGTGAGAGCCGTACAGGTGAGGCATTAGGAACACATCGTGAACCACATGCTTGCTGCCTGTGCGCCTCCCATACTGGCCGTCCTCCCCCCGCTGGTGCTGTGTGATGGAGTCTGCAATGGCCAGCTGCATCATCCTAACATACCTGAAGCAGAGGAAGTTGTGAGTCATGGGAGGAAGTAATGTCTCTAAAATTGGGTAGTCAAAGGATATAATGTTGTCTGAGGAGTCTTTTTTTTTTTTTTATGTAGGAGTGACAAGGGCAAAAAAATATGAAAGAAAAAAGGCCCACTATGTTGCCAGTCTTGTCATTCCACTGCAATATATGCCTATTATAATTACCACATAATCGATCACTATACCAGGCTGACAATCCACACACACACACACTCGCCCAAACACTTGCACATCACTCACTCCCTCAGCCCATAGTAGGAAGGTGAATTCTCATGGCCCACTATATAAACTAAAACAACAAAAAGTACCTCCTTTAGCCCATAAGTTCCCATGAAAAGCTCACATGATATAGAAGAGAAAAAAAAAAAACTATATTAACCACAAATTGCTAAAGAAACAAGTACAGGGTCTTACTTGTAGCTGTATGTTGTCGCCCACTTATCCAGCATGGTGTTGATGAAGTTTGCCTCCTGGTATGCCCTGAAGCCCCTGGGGGAAGAGACCAGCTTCACCAGGAGCAGCTGCCCACAGTCCCCAAGGTGTGTCACAGAGGGCGGTGCACACAGCACTGCCTCAAGGTACTCCTGCAAAAACAACAGTGGTAATTATTTTGGCCTCAAGGTATTCCTGCAAAAACAGGTGGTTTTTTTTTTTTTTTTTTTGCCTTGACATACTCCTACAAAAACAAGTGGTAATTTTTTTTTCCTCAAGGTACTCCTGCAAAATCAACAGTGGTCTTTTTTTTGCCCCACAGTACTCCTGCAAAAACTATTATTATTATTTTTCTTTTTTACATTGAGGTACTCCTGCAAAAAACAACAGCGGTAATTTTTTTTTATCACAGGCTTAACCCTTTCAGTACTGCGACACATTTTAATATTCATTCTGCTTACTATCTGGTGATTCTATGCAGCTTCAGAAACTTATGTAGGGATCAAACCAGAGAAGACTCTGGCCATTAATCTTCTGATCTCCATACACCCTTCCTAATGTAAATAAAACTCTAATCACACCAACAATTCATGAGTACTAAAGGAGTTAAATGAGAGAAAAACTATTTTGTCACCAGATTAACAGACATGAGGATGAAGGACAGACTCACCTCATTGTCACAGGCCTCATCCAGCACCTCCAGCGCTGCCAGGGACACAATACGGCTCTCATCATACAGCTGCCCCACCAGAAGCTCCATCCCCCACTGGGCAAACCCCTCAGCGCCCACCCTGACGAAGGCACGCAGCAGCTGAGTGCCATACAGACGTGCCGACTCCTGGCACCCAGTCAAGATCTTTGTTAAAATGGCCCTGAAAGAAAGTCATCCATTAGTGTCACCCCTACTCTTTGCATTATAGTAAATTAATGTGTACACACTATAAAGAGAACTCTGTAAAACACCAAACCTGCACCACACTTGATGTCCTGCACACTTACCTGTTGGACTTGTTCCCAGAGTAGTGCAGACAGGTGGACACCAACTTGGCATACATGTCACTCTCAGACACACTCACCAACTCCTGCAGCCTGGGGAGTGAGGGCACCAATACATTACTAACAATGCTGGATGGAATGCATGCTACCTTTCTGTATACCAGGCCAACATTACTACTTACACAGCCACTCATTAAGATAATTTATACTTCACAAAGCAAGGGTGAAGTGAATAATAAATAGAAAGAGCAGGACATTCATAGCTATCCCAGCCTGAAGATAAGTAACAAAGATAAGGCCACTCACTGCTCCAGAATGCCAGACTTGACCAGCATCTCATGTCCCTGTGGCGAGTGGGAGAGTCTGCCCAGTGCCAAGAAGTAGTACTGTGCAGTGGTGGTGTTGAGGTGGGAGGGGGACATGATCGCGTCGTGTGCAGGGCGCTCACACAGCACACTGGACAGGTGTGTGCTGATGTCCACCAGTAGTTCCTCCAGGTACTTAATACATTCATCCTGCAAACATGGAAAGATTACCACAAAGGATACCACAACAATTCATCCAGTAAATGTCAAGAGATTCAAGACAATTAGCACAAGTGATATGAAGTAATGGGCAAAGAAATAATGATGTAAAAAATTAAACTAATGACTCACTAAGAGACTACAAAAATAAAATCACAAATCACAAAGACGTGAAGGCACAAGACCAGGAGAAGAGCATAGGTGTAATGACTCACTGACCAAAACACAACAATCAGATCAGAAACAAAATAACACCCCAGACTTACTGATAAAGACACTGCAAGAATGAATAACACACAGCATCCACCTGAAGGCACATGACAGTACAGGAAGGGCACACTTTACCTCAGGAGCACCAAGCAGGAAGTCACAGAAGTGCAGGAGGGTTTGAGCATACACGTGGGCCTGGTCGTGAGTGACATCCACATTGGAGAAGAGGTTAGCACTCGGCTTGTAGAAGTACAGGAGGCGCTTCACAAACAGGCGGTAGTTGCTCTCCTCCAGCCGATGCAGCGACAGCGACGGCCACTGCAAGGAGAGTTCTGCTCAGACACCACACACTTGTAAGATTCAGCACATGATGTAGTTTTAACCCCTTCAATACTGGCACACATTTTTACCTTGAGAATTGTGCATGATTAGACTATCTTATTGACATTAGGAAGGGTCTATGGAGCTCAGAAAATTAATGGCCACAGTTTTCACTACTTTAATCCCCCACATAAGTTTCTGAAGCTGTATAAAATCACCAAATAGTAAGCAGAATGAATATGGAAATGCAATAGACAATAAACACATAGACACTAAAGTGGGAATTGAATTAAGACTAAGGTGTGTGGTGCTTACAAGACTCTTCAGCACATTTAATTTTTATAAGAGAAAAGACACAGATGGTAATTATGCAAAATGATGAAGTACTACCATTACCAACACTACCTAAGTGTCCACTGTTTAAACAGAGAATTCTACTTTTACCAGTCCAGTAATGTGTACCACCCACTCAAGCTTGGTATAAGAACTGCATGAATAAACAGAAAACCAGAGAACTATTTAGACAACAGAAAGAGTTAATCCCTGGGTAAGAAAAATACACACACACACACACACACACACACACACACACACACACACACACAATTTAGCATTTTCATCACTCAAGCTTAGACAACACGAGTTTTTCTCAATAACACCGAACAGGAAACAGAATGAATTGCTACCATCATTACACCACCACCAGCAAAACCTGACTCACAAACACTAGACTTACACCCTTGCAAACCAATCACTAACTACTTCCATACCATGATGCATTTCCATATTCATTCTGCTTACTATTTGGTGATTCTATACAGCTTCAGAAACTTATGTGGGGGATTAAAATAGTGTAGACTGTGGCCATTAATCTTCTGACCTCCATAGACCCTTCAAAATGTCAATAAAATAATCTAATCGTACATGAATCTTAAGGTAAAAATGTGTCCCAGTAGTGAAGGGTGAACATCAAGCTTTGCCACATCTAGACACATGATCCAAGGTGTATAGGAGTGTAGAAGTGTAGGAGAGTGTGTGTGTGTGTGTGTGTGTGTGTGTGTGTGTGGGTATGTAGGAGTGTGGGAGTGGTGCACCTTACCCTCAGCACTGGAATGATGAGCTCCCACTTCCAAACGTGAGGATCCTGCCCACCAATCAGCACATGGGAGTCCTTCATGGTCTGGCTGATCAGTTCGTCATGGTCCTTCCCCAGCCACTGTGGGATTGTGGCACGTGTGAGTGACGTGGTTGTCTACATTCTAACGGGTGGTCTTCATATATATATAATGTGTCACCCATCATCACCCTACATTTTAATTAGGTTAGGCAAGGCAAGGTAAGGTAAGGTAAGGTAAAATAAGGTAAGGTAAAGTTAGGTTAGGTTAGGTTAGGTTTGATACATTTTAGGTTACCAATTGTCACCCTGCTCTCAGTCTGACAGCTAGCCATCCCCTTTCCAGCACTCACCTTGCTAAGCCTTGCACTGTGGGCCTCGTTGAACCTCTTAGGGGCGGAGTCCTTTGTCTTAGGTGCAGCATTGATGATCTGAGCCAGGTAGAGAGAGGTAGGGTTGCTGCATGAGGCACTGAGCTTTGAGCGGGACAGCATGAGCAGCGCTGTGATGGCCTGGGTGGCTCTCATGCGCTGAAGGGAGTCGTTACCAGCGGCACGTTCCAGCAGCAGGGGAAGACAGTGTGACAGAGACCCACACTCCCCTGGCAGGTTCTGATTTGCCTGATGGAGGAGCTCCCCTGGACACAGAATATTGACATTGAAAGTAATACCTCCATAGTCTCCTCTAGGTATAAAATCATATAGCTAAGTTATTTTTCCTCCTTAAGTCAACAAAATAACACCCAGGAGGTCAGATGGTATTCATACAGAAGACTCCAAGAATGCAAGCTGTGGGAAGAACATCAGATACAATAAACAACACCACTGCATACAAGAGAAGTCAGTGGCAGCACTCACCAAGCAGCAGTGTGGTCCTCACTGACAGTGGGGCGGAACTGGACACAATCACCTCACACAGCGCAGGGAACAGGTCCACACACATCATGGTGTACAGGACCAGAGCCAGGTGGTTCTGGATCACATTTGGCCTGAGGGAGATAATAATATGTCTGTCAAAAATAGAGCCCTTAGTAAATAAACAGGCATTTCTCACAGCTGAAACCATGGTTCTTCTTGGCAACAGCATTTTTCTTTAATACATCTTTTTGTCCTTGACTGTCCTCTCTAATAAAAATTGAAGACAAAAGAGTTTACCTGTACTTGGCTATGTGCGGCAGGATGGCCCGTGCCTCAGCTGCCACAAAACTTTCATGCAGTCTCCACAGGTCTGTGTCGGAGGCAGACATGCTCTTGTAGGTGGCCAGTGCTTCATCATAGTCCCCGGTCCAGTCCACCAGCGGCACCCGGAATAACTCGTACAGCAGCTCAATGATGGCTTTCTGCAACACAGGCAAAGTGAACCAACCCAGTCTTCAAAAATGACTTGCTATCCATAATGGAAAATCACAAACTGTCAATATGTAGTTGTGTTAATATTCTCACTACTCCTCCCTTCACATAGCGAACACAAACATGGCATAAGTACAAGTTAGCTTTAACACCACAAGCCAAACATTACAAACAACAACTTCTTACCAATGAAACATTTTACTATACTGTATTGTGAAGTAACAAGAAAATGAATAATACAATAAAAACACGAGAAACAACATGTCAAAGCGCAGTACTGTTTTCACACCACTAGTGCTGCATGAACAGCTTTGGGACAAGTGCCTACCCTGGTTTCTTCATGGTTTGGGTAAAGCAGGGCAACGAGGGACTTGAGGGCAGCAGTGTTGGGCTGACAGAGGGACACCAGACCCGGCCAGCTGCGCAGACACACCAGCACGGCCAGCTTGGCTGCCTGAGTGCGAAGCTCTCGCTCCTCACTTTGGGGAGAGTTTGAAGTACAACCATGAGAACCTTACAACCAAAAATAGTCATCAAAACAACAAACACAACCTAGACAAAGATATATAAAAAACCAAAAGCCATTTTACAGATTCTACATAAAGTTACTCTCTTATTGACATTCCTTCCATAATGTGTCTCATATGAGCAAATCACTGCAGCCCACACCTCTTGCTGTAGTAGTCCAGGTCATAGCTGGTGTGCTTGTAGTTGAAGTCTGAGAATGGCGCCAGAACCTGGTGGAGCTCGGAGCAGTGTGGCCGCCACAACGGGGTGTTGAGGAGGTAGAGGATGGCGGCCAGCAGCGCCTCATTGATGCGTGGCATGGCACAGTCCAGCACGTTGTGCAGCACCACACCCACACCGCCACACTCCACAAACACTTGAGTGTTCAGTATGGCTGCAAAGTGACCAAGCAAACTCTGAGTGACGTGGATCATGAACACTGTCCCGTACAGCACCACAGTGACACTCTGCCGTCTCTATACAAGCCAATGCCTCAACAAACACAATGACAAGCAACAAGTCTCTCCGATGCACAAGGCGACACACACCCATCTCGTTGAGCGTTGCCAGCGCCGACCTCAGTAGCCTGTCCCTCTCCTTGGCCCCGTCCCGTGCGATGGCCACCAGGCAGCGGGCCAGGGACAGCGGGAACAGGTCCGGTGCCACCATCAGGAGGCGGCGGGCCAGACGCAGCGCCTGCACCCGCTCCACCTGGTTGTCCAGCATGATGTCCATACACCTGCACCACACACAACACCATCGCCACAGGGAACAAAGTAAAACATGATAAATAAACAATAAATTACCTAAATATTAAGATACTACAAAAATCATGTAAGACAGGCAATGGTGAAGGGCAAAAAGAAGGGAGAAAAAGGTCCACAGAAGTGCTAATACCAACAGAAAGGTCAGAGGAGTAAGTGCCAGCTCCAACAGAACGGTCAAAAGATCATTTTAAATTGGTGGATAAGTATCCTGAAACTGCCCTAATGAAAGAACTTACAGCATAGCAAGGAGAAAATACAGAGACAGGCAGGGAATTCCACAGTTTACATATTAAAGTATAAATAAGAGAAAGTAGGTGAAAATAAGTAAGATTGACAGCAAGGCTCTGTAAAAAGAAGTTGCCAAGTTCCCACTCACCTGATAACAAGAGGTATAACATTGACGGCCATGAGAGCCTCCACATCTTCCTTTGTGAATATGAGGTATCGTAGCAGCCGCAGCCCACCAGCACGGATCTCCCTCCCATCCTGGACTAGACAACATCTCAACCTGGACACAGAATAGCAACATACACTTCAGTCTATTGTAACACTGCGGTTTTCGTGAAAAGAAGGTGGAAGAGTGAGTCGAGCACTTTCTCACTCGCACAGCCTAATCTCAGTCACACACACAACCTAATCTCAGTGACACACACAGCCTAGTCTCGGGATCTTTAGATACCAACATATTCTGAAAAGGACAGTGACCAAATTCAAATCAAATACTTTCTCATATACAACCCTCCTCTCAGATACTAACTTAGCTACTCTGAAAGGGACACTGACCAAACTCACACCAAACACTTTCTTAACATGTAAAAAGTAAGGATGAAAGTGTTCTAATTTCCTTGCACTCACTTCCTCTTATTCTTAACTCCTTCAGTACCATGATACATCTTCATATTCATTCAGGTTACTATTAGGCGATTCTAAACAGCTTCATCATCTCATGTGGGGACTAAAATAGTAAAGATTCTGAACCATTAACCTTCAGACCTCCATAGAACTTTGCTAGTGTAAATAAAATCATCTAATCACACCCAAACCTCATGATAAAAAATGTGTCCCAGTACTGAAGGAGCTAACATGTAATAAGAAAAGGTGAAATAGTTTTAATTTTTCTTTCACTTACTTTCTCTTATTAAAAACCTAATTTGGGAACTCTTTCAAACCAAGCTGACCCACAATGCCCCGTGACTCACAGACAGAAGTACTGCTCTCGTGTGAACTCCTCCTCCCCAAAGTCCAAGGTAGCTGGCGGGAGAGTGGCAGGGACGCGCTCCTCAAGTGGGTCACTGGCTTCCTCTGTGAGTGGTGACTTCTTGGTGTTGTTGAGGGCGAGGATCTTGACTATGGCTCTCACTGCTTCATTGAGGTAGCCCAGGCGGCGGCTCTTGGGGGTGCCGTTATGTTGGCACACCACGGACAGCACTTCACGCAGCACGCCAGACACTCCCCGCCCAGTGTCCAGCTGTATCTCATCCTCACTGTCCTGGCGTTCTGCAAGGCATCACACGTTTTTGTTTTACAGATGAGGAATGAATTTTTTTTTTTTTTTTTTTTTATTTGTCATATGAGCTTTCCATAGGAATTTATGGGCTAAAGGAGCTTCTTTTTTAGGGGTACCTCCTATTTAAAAGCCCACCCGCTAGGAAACCATTGCCCTGAGTGAGAAAGTCCTACCTACAATCAGACCATGGACAGGATTCAAACCCGTGATTTCTGTGAAGTTTATGAGTGGTTTGATTAACATGAAGTTTACCAGTGGCACGATTTCTGTGACATTTAAGATTTTTTTTTTTTTTTTTTTTTTATGAAGGGAAGAGAACCAGCCAAGGGCAAAAAAATAAATTAATCAATTAAAAAAGGCCAACTTGAGTGCTGGCTCTCTAAACGGTGGGAAAGCATCGATCAAAATTAGGGAGCAAATGCCTCGATACCTCCCTCTAAAAGAAGACAAGTTGTAGGAAGTCGGAAATACAGATGCAGGGAGGGAGTTCCAGAATTTACCAGTGAAAGGTACGAATGATTGAGAGTATTGATTAACTCTTGCATTAGAGAGTTGGACAGAATAGGGGTGAGAGGAAGAAGAAAGCCTTGTGTAGCGAGGCCGCAGGAGATGGGGAGGCATGCAGTTAGCATGAAAATAGCGATAACAGATAGGAAGAGATGCAACATTTCGGCGGTGAGAAAGAGGCTGAAGACAGTTAGTCAGAGGAGGGGAATTGATGAGACGAAAAGCTTTTGATTCCACCGTATCTAGTAAAACTGTGGTGATTTCTGTGAAGTTTTAAGAGTGGTAATTGTGCGAAGTTTAAGCGTGATTTAAATTCTGTATGAAGTTTACGAGTGGTTTACTTTTGTGTGGAGTTTACGAGTGGTTTAAATTGTGTGAAGTTTACGAGTGGTTTAATTTCTGTGAAGTTTACAAGTGGAATGAAAGTTTTGACAGTAAGGTGACGTGCTATGGAGGCAACACACTAACCAACAACACGCGTGACATTTAAAAGCAACCCTGACGAGAGAAGAAACCAAATAATAACACCAGGAGATAAAAAAAAAACCACCCAAACCACGTATCAACACACCACCACACCAGTGACACCACCACCAAAACAACCCCACAGGTAACCCCGCCCATGACACACCCTGCCTGGCGCGCCACGCCCTGCCACGCCCCTCCACGCCCACCCCTTCCCCTCAGCGCCATGCCCCTCAATACTTAACACTGATACTTACTCCTCAAGGGGCGCCCGGCACGGAAAGCTCTGCCGTGATACATGCTGCTGCTGGTGTCGCCATTACTTCCTGACGCTCTGAGTTGCCGGGGGTCTCTAGCGGCCGCGACTTCGACACCTCAGATTCTGCTTTTCCAACGGCATGTTTTTAAGATTTATTATTTTTTACTTTTTTTCTTACTTATTGTCTTGGTTCTGTAATTGTTTCAAAAGAGCGTGTTTATGTTTTTGTTATTTTTATGTAGTCTTTATTAAGTGGTAAGGGTTTAATTGGAAAAGGGTGAAAAAGTGTTCTGGGATGGATTTATTATTATTACTTTTCTTTTATTTTATTGCCTTAGTCCTGTAATTGTTTTAAAAGTGTATTGATATTGTTGTAAGCTTTATAAAGTAATAAGAAATAAAAAGAAAAGGGTGATGTGTCACAATGCAGGGTGCGTGTTTAACTATCCAATATATATCATTAAAATGCTTAGACATAGAAATATAGTTGTGTATTACTGAAAGCAGACAGGGCAACAGCTGGAGTGACAACTTACTGACCTCCAGGCCTGCATTCTTGGAACATCAGTTACAGAAATATGATTCACTATGAGCATTACAACTGTCTCATCTTTCTCCTCCCTAATGACTTGTTCACACTACTAATATTGTCTCAGCTCCTTTCTAGTCTCCTACACTCACCGTCAGTCTGGTTAGGTTAGGTCTAGGTTAGCAAAGTTTTGTTTGGTTTGGTTACATTAGGTTTGTAACTCAAGTTCATCCCAACCCACCTTTGCTCTGATCAAGTCATGAAATAATTGTTATTACTTCCACAAACCCTGAGTAAAAGTAGTCATGCTGATTTGATACTGTGCATAATTCAATTTCCTTTATGTGGCCAACAAGTTGAGTTTAGTTAATTGATTTTGTAGGTGCCATAATTTACTGACCAACCTTCACCTCATTAGTCATGGACACACCAAGGCAACAGATTACTAAAAGCTTTTTTCATGCATGAGTGGAAGCTGGCCAAGGGCAACAAAAAATTAAAAGAAAAGGCCCATCTGATTGAATTCCCTTAAAGATCAGCAGAAATAACCAAAAGTTAGGGACAAATGTCTTGAAACCTATCACTGCACTCACAGCCTTGCAAACAAATGGATAAATAAAAGGAATATGTCTTGTCCATCCTTCACAAGTTGGTATGTCTGTAACAGCAGAGAATGATAAACTGTGCACAGATCAACGTTTAATATTCTGCAGTCACTACACACAAACAGCTGCTCTAAGCATTATGAAACAGATTCTGCTCCAGGAATGTGGTATTTATACAAATTTCTTGTAAAAAATGAGAATCCAGGAAAATTATTAAGGGATGCACAATATGAACACTTACAGTGATTTTTGTCCTTGACTTTAATGTTTCTTTACACTGTACATTGCCAGACTTTCTTCATAAAAGCATAGAGGCATTCTGTGAAAACTGCACCAAATCCTGCCCGTCCCTCCACAAACACAGGCGGAACACACGGTTACAACGACCAACGCAGCAAAGTGCTTCACAAACCAAAGCCAACAGGGGAAGTAGTCTTTTGTGCATACACATTATGCTATACTTTATACATCTGCTGTCTTAATCACAAATAAATAAATAATACATCATTCACAACTTTGTCATCAGGTGAGGCCCGTTGGAGGGCGGCCCCCACACCCCACACCCGACACCCCACATTTGCAGCACCGGCAGCGTCTGGCACCACTACTTGCGCGTGCCCATCAGTGCCTCATCCATCAGCTCGTCGTCAATGATGCAGGGGGAGGGCTGGGAGGCAACAGAGTGGGGGGAGATCATGTTGAGAGGGGAAGGCACCGGAGCAGGAGACTTGACAATCTTGATGGACACAGAGGGAGAGGAGGGGTAGCCCAGGCCAGGCAGGGTGGGTGGCTGGGAGCTGGAGATGGAGGAGGATATGCTATCTGGCAGTTTGGATTTCTCTGGCACAAGGTCCTGGTTAGCACCACTGCCCTGCTCCTTGCCCTCCATGCCCTTCAAAGTGGGGGGGTGGAGGGGAGTCTGGCGCAGGGGTGGTATTGCTGGCGTGTTGACTGTGGAGGTGGTGGTGGAGGAGGGTGGTGGAGGAGGAGGTGGTGGTGGTGGTGGCAGTGGTGGTGGGGTGGGGTCAGTGAGGAGGTGGTCCACACTCCCCACACTGCTGCTGGAGGTGACGGCAGGGCGGTACGGAGGCAGAGAGGCTTCTGACTTGCTCTTGGTGTCCTCTTTAGCTTCCTTGTTTGCCTTGAACTGTGACGACGGGAAGGAGTCCTGCAGGAGGTCACTGGAGGAGGTCGGGGTGGTGGAGGGGAGAGCTGGAGTGTTTGTTGTGCTGGATGAGTCATTGGTGTGGCTGGTGTTGCTGCCACTGCTGGTGTTACTGCTTCCCTTCTCCATGAATGTGTCGGCCATCTTGTTGGGCGTTGAGTCAGCAAGTGAGCCAAGGGTGGAGTCTGCCTCTGCCTTAGTGGGAGCCGGCTTCTCCAACTTCTCGGCGCGGGAGTCGGTGGTGGCTTTGCTGGTCTTGTCTGTGCTCTCTGATGACTCCAGCTTCCTATGGCTGAGTGGCTGGCTTGGGGTTTCTTCCTTAGGGGTCTGCTTTGAGGCCGGGTTCTTGATGGACAAACTTTCCTTCTTGGCCTCAGAGGGAGTGGAGGTGATGGACTTGGTGGGGGACGTGTCTTTGGGTTTGATTCTGTCGGCAGAGTTGATGCGATCCTTCTCTTTCTCCTTGCTTCTCTCACGCTGGTGGTACTGCAGGGGGCTGGTGTGGACTCCAGGGAGGGTGGTGCCCAGCGGTGATACGGCGGTGGCAGTGAAGGTAGACACGGAGGACCTGGGTAGCTTTGGAATGGGTGGCAGGCTGGACACAGACACTTTCTTGGAGGCAGGGCCACTGACCACACCCGGTTTGAGGCCAGAAGGGGACTTGGACACAGAAGGTTTGGGAGAGCTGGAAGACGATGACTTTGATATGCTTCCGTCTTTCTTTGTTTTGTTAATTGTCAGCTTGAGGCCGCCAGTTGAAGGTTTGACGGTGAACTCAGTCTTCTTATCTCCCTCCTTCTTGCTCTCTGTGCCATCTCCCTTAGAGGATTCCTTCTGGCTCTTGTCGTTCTTCTCAATGATGGTGACAGCATCGGACGTGTTCCCGGCACCGACCCTCAGCTTGTCAACAATATCTGACAAACTTGGTCCCTTTCTGTTTTTTGGTGGGGAAGCTTTTGCCTTGTCAATGGAAAAAACTGGAGGTTTGTCGTCCAGGGAGGCAGGGGCTGTGTGGGGCTGTGTGCTGGCCAGAAAGGACGAGGCCAGGGAAGAGGAGGAGGCTGACTCACCTGTTGACACTTTGGTGATGGTGAGAGCATCGCTAAGACCATTTTTTATCTTTTCACTTACTGACGAGGAGTTTGAAGAGGAGGAAGAGGAGTTTGAGGATGAGGAGGATGAGGAAGACACCTTTGGTTTGGTAACTGTGGAACTAGAGGATGACGTGGAGGAAGATGTGGATGAGGAGGAGGAGGAGGTGGTTGTGGTGGGTGTGGTGGTTGTCGTGGTAGTGGTGGAGGAGGTGGTGGTGGTGGTGGTGGTGACAGATGCTGCTGTGACAGTTACTGATGACGATGAGACTGTTAAGGATGACGATGAGGAGGATGAGGATGACAACGCAGAGGATGAGGTGGTGGAGGTGGATGATGATAATGACAACGATGACAACGATGATGATGAAGTGGATGAGGATGAGGAGGAGGAGGCAGCGGAGGAGGAGGCAGCGGAGGTGGTGGATGAGGATGAGGAGGTGGATGAAGGCGTGGAAGATGAAGAGGAGGAGCTGGAGGTGGCAGGACGAGAAGGACTTGAGCTGGAACTCCTCTCCTTCTCTTTGGTTTTGAGTTTGGGTGAGAGGGAAGGCTTGGAGAAGGTGGGCGAGGCAGACTTAAGCTGCGTCATGCTGGGCTTCCCTAAGCTGGTGTGTTTGGGGGACATGCTGGGGTGCTTGGGGCTGCTGCTGGAGGGCTTGGGGCTGCTCCTTCCCTTGGGTGACGAGCTCTGACTGCTGTTTTGAGTGGGGCTGTATATCACTTTGTTGGGCTTGTGGGTTGGGCTGACAGACACCTTATTTGGCAGCACAGATTTTGATATGCTAGGGGAAAGGGAAGGCTTTTTGGAAGGGGACTGGTAGGGAGGAGTGCTAGGTTTGACGGTAATGGCCGACAGCCCTGACTTGCTCCCACTCTCTCCTTTAAAAGGGTGTTTGAGACCACTGCTGATGATCTGAACCTTGGCTGGCTTGCTACTGCTGCTGCTACTGTTGCTGCTGCTACTGCTGCTGGTGCTGGTACTGCTGGAGGTGTTATTGCTGGGGGAGTCGTCACGTTTCCTCTTCTTGTCCTTCCTCTCCACGTCCTTTTTGTCCCGCCTCTCCTTCTTGTCCTTGTACTTGTCATCGCCAGACTTGAGGACAGGGGTGACAGTGATGGAGGAGGGGATGGAGATAGGGGTGTTGCTGCCAGGGATGGGGATGATTTCTATGCCTGGTCTCTTCAACAGTGCCGCACTCAGGGAGGTGGAGGAGCTGTGGCTGCTGCTGCTGCTCCCACTGCCAGACTTCTTGTTGGAGGTCTCGGCTTCAGTCAAATCTAGAACAATGGGGGACTTGCGCGAGTCATGTCCATCTGTCCGTGGCTTCTTGACTTTCTTGATGTCCTTGTTGTCCTTGATGGAGTAGGAGTTAATCTTGGCATAGTTGGCGGCAGAGGCGGCGCCATACACCTGCTCCCTCAGCGCCGCCAGGTCGCTGGTGACGATGTCCGTGGTGCCACCGTCGTTGGAGGAGCGTCGCTTGCTGAGGATGTTAGACACCTTCTCCACCTTGATGTCCCTCTGCTTGATGTCCACCAGGCTGGCCAGGGCATCACTCTGGCACGAGTCAGAGCTGCGGTCATCCAGGTCGATCACGTCCTCTATGTACTTGGGGCTCTTGCGGTCCGAGTCTTGGGCGCTCTTTTTTTTTCTGACTTTTGCTGTCTTGGCCTCACCTAAAAAAGGCTGGTTGAGACCCTGCTTGTGCCCCATGGCTCCTAAGAGCGCCCCATACCCAAGGGGGGTGCCAGCTTCCTGCACAGCGTTCCCCAGGGCAGCAAGGGGATTGGTGGTGGTGGTGGCGGTGTCCCCGCTCCCCGTCTGCTGGCCGGGGGGGAACGGGGTGTTGTAATAGTTCTGTGAGGTGTTGGTGACCACATTGTTGAGGTTGGTCATGTGAGGTGCCATGAGCTGGTCACGCCGCATGCCCAGCTTGTCGTACTCATTCAGCAGAAACTTGGTGTTCTGGTTGAAGTCCGAGTTGAGCTTGCCGCTGCCCATCATGACGGCTGAGTCGCCGCTCATCACCGCGTCCTTGCGCTCTTCCTTGGCCACCTTCCGCATCACCGCACGCATCGTCACCGGGATGGACATGCACCTGCAAACAAACCGCCCTCACCATCATGTGCCACTCAACACTGCCACACAATCTTCACCATGCACCATCACTCAACACCAACCATGCTCAATACACTAAACAACACACCATGAACCATCACTCCACATCAACAATCCTCAATACAGTAAACAAACTCAATTACTCAGTCATTCAAACTTCACTGGCATCTTCATTGAGCTTGTGTTTGTTGTCCTAAATATCAAGAGGACTCAAACTTTCTCTAACTAGTACAATCTCAAATACCAGTGAAAAAATTAATATGTAAACACCGAGAGGGTTGCAATACTTTCTCTAACTAGATACATTCTCAAATAGCAATGAAAAAGTGAATCTATAAACAGAGGGATCAAAACCATTAATTAGGTATAATCTCAAATAGCAATGAAAAAGTAAACCTATAAACACCAAGAGGGTTCCAATACTTTCTCTAACTAGGTACAATCTCAAATAACAGTGAAAAGTATGTATAAACACCAAGAAGGTTTCAATACTTTCTCTAACTGGTAGAAAAGGATCAGCGGTCAGTATCCATCCTCACCTTTGCAGAACCTTTGTCACATACTCCTCGGAACAGAAGCCAGGGTCGGGGGTGAGAGTGTGCAGACGGCACCGGGCATTACACAGGTCTGTCAGGTCTATCTCTGCTGTGGCTGTGCTCTCCTCCTGCGGGTGCTCAAAGGTGACGGAGATGTACTCGTGGCTGGCGGCCGTCACCTCAAAAATGTACGCTGAGTCAAGATCTGAGGAAAAATTAAAGTAAAATCAGGTTCTGAGAAAATAATATCTTTTTTATAGAAGAGGGGAAGCTGGCCAAGGGGATAAAAAAATATAACAAGAAAAAAAAAAAAAGGCCTACTTGATTGCCAGTTCCCTAAAAGGTTAGTAAAATTAGCCAAAAAAGTCTGAATCAAGAACTGGAAAAATAAGTGAGTTTGAATCTAAGAAAAAGTGAAAATCCAGGTCAAGATCTAAGAAAATAAGAAGTCTGAGTCAAAATCTGAATAAAAAAATACCTATATGTTTGAATCAAGACCTGAAAGTAAGTAAATTAAGATCTGAGAAAAAATAAAAGACTAATTCAAGAGGAAGGTTTGAAGATGCTATAATGAAGAGGAAGAGGAGGACAGAATGACACGTACTTCCTCCCACAGGCACAGTTTAACCCTTTCGGTACCATGACGCATTTCCATATTCATTCTGGTTACTATTTGGTAATTTTATACAGCTTCAGAAACTTATGCGAGATTAAAATAGTGAAGACTGTGGCCATTAATCATCTGACCTCCATAGACCCTTCCTGAAGTCAATAAAATGGTCTAATCATACACAAATCTCAAGGTAAAAATGTGTCCCAGTACTTAAAGATTTAAAATGAGCACAAGGGACCCTACAGAGCTAGGTCAGTGCTCACCTTGCTTGCTGGCCGGCCGCACACAGGAGGCGATGAGGGCATTGAAGGCAGCCTGGGCCCGGAGACACATGAGGATGCTGAGTGATGTGTGTGGGGTGAGTGAAGGGTACACAGCTCACCATCACCCCTGGCAGCTCCCCGGCACTGGTCATGAAGTAACAGTGCTGCTGGTCTGGCAGTGTCTGTTTGAAAGGCAGGATTGTCAATACTATTTCTATTATTCAACCTCTTCAGTACTATGATGCATTTCCACATTCATTCTGCTCACTATTTGATGATTTTATACACCCTCAGACACTCATGTGAGGGATTACAATAGTGACAACTGTGGCTATTAACAAGACAAACAGTGAAGTGGTGAAGGGAACACAAACCCCCAAAAAATCTTAAGGGCAGGACTATCAATACTTTTTTATTATTATTATTATTATTATTATTATTATTATCTAAAAGAGGAAAACTGGCAAGGGGTAACAAATAAATAAATAAATGCCCACTTTATTGCCAGTCCCCTTGCAGGTCCAAGAGAGTTAGCCAAAAAAAGGGATAAATGTCTTGAAGCCTCCCTCTTAAATGAAGTCCAACAAAAAAGACTGACAGGTGTTTGAAGCATTTACATATAAAAAGTGGACATTGTGACATACAGTGAAGTGAGGAAGGAAAAATAGACAGAAAAATCAACAGGGAACAACATTAATATCAAAGCTCATTCTAATGATGACTGAAACAGAGAGACAAACAGAGCACAACAGAGAAACAGTGAAATGGTGAAGGGAACACAAACAGGGAAAAAAATAGAAAAAACACCAACATCTAACCCACTGATAGAAACAGAGATAAGAGAAACAAACACAGAAAAACAACAGATAATTCGCTCCACCACACACCACACAGAAAAACACCAGAGGCACCCACCACAAAGAGACCACGGTTACTATTGCACTCGGAATGGTTGTCTGCGGACTGCTGTATGATGAGGGGGATGAGGGATTGCTGGTTTGTAGGGTCGGCGCACTCAAGACCCGTCACCTCATTAATACGCTGCAGCAAAGCCAGAGAGACAGGCATGGGGCGCTGCAGCTTGAGGGAGAAGCAGGCTGGTAGTGTCATGCTGTTGTCTGTGGTGAGGCCTGAGAACGATGGAAGCCTGTGGGGAGAGATAGATGGTAAATATTTTAGCATGTGAGAAGAAAAGATGTCTGTGGTGAGGACTGAGAATGATGGAAGCCTGTGGGAGAGAGAAAGATGGTAAAAATTGTAGAATATAAGAGAAGAAAAGATGGTAAATGTTGTCTGTAGTGAGGATTGAAGCCTGAAAATTATGGGAGTTTATGGGAAGAAAAGGAAGAATGGTAAATATCGTAGCATGTGAGGATAGAAGAATTATGGGAGTCTATGGGAAGAGAAGGAAGGGTGGTAACTGTTTTATCCTGTGGGGAGAGAAGGTAGAATAGTGACTTGTGTTGTGGTGAGGCTTTAGAATGATTGAAGACAGTGGGAAGAGAGATATGATTGTAACTGTCTGTCATAACTAGTGAGGCTTGAGAATGATGAGAGACAGTGGGAAAAGAAAGAATGATAACTATAGTCTGTCTACTATAAAGAGACTCCTGAGCTCAAAACATATTGTAGCTTATTGATGATAAAATAGATTTTACATGAATAACACTTGTCTTCTGTTGATCTACACACTAATTACAAGGATAGCTTACGGATTTACTTAAGATCTGACAACCACACATTCCTCCAGGGCACCCTTCAGACTGAGACCCAGGAGCCATTTTAGGACAGACAGATTATAGTGAGGGCTGTAATGGAAGGCTGTGTGGAGAAAAGACAGTAACACATGCTGAGACAGAGAAAGAGACACGTACTTCTTGCCATTAGCCTGCTTGGTAATGAGCATGAGTGTGGTGGTCTGCAGCTTGTGGGAGTTGGACGCCTCAATGTTGACTGTGACGTAGTGAGACAGCTCCCGGGAGTGTGGCGTGTCCGTGGTGAGTGTGATGGCACGTCCTGCTGCCACGTCCAGGAGCTCATAAGGCGACACAAAGTACACCAACCGCATCGCATGGCCTGTGGAGGGAAGGGCAATGTTTAGGCTTTGGTATGGTATGCAAAAGGCAGACTAAGGGAGAAATACATGGATGGAATAAGGAAAACGATAGATAGAAGAGCTCACAGGGTGACACAAAGTACACCAGCCACATCGCATGGCCTGGGGAGGGAAGGCTGATATTTAGGCTTCAATATGGTATGCAAGAGGCAGACTAAGGGAGAAATAAATAGATGAAATATGGAAAACGACAGATGGAAGAAGAGCTCCATATATATTGCAAATAAGTCCTTGCATCTTATGAGCCATCAAATACAGTAAATAGAGCTTGAATATGACAAAATAACACCTCCAATCTACACCAGAGAAATAAATCACAGATAGCTAAATAACAAATTCCTTAGTAAATCCAACATAATGGATTAAAAAAAGACAAAGATGGTGGATAGACTTCTCAGCAAGTTCAGTAAGGTTATCAGTGCATACCTCCTCGCCGCCGCTGCAGCAGACCCACTGGGGACTTGAGGACCAGCTTGTAGGGGTCTGTGATGGTCTCTTGCGCCAACTCAAACAGCTTGGTCAGGTCTGTCTCCAAGGCCTGGAAAATATGGAATGGTCACTGAAATGGTTTGGTGCATCATAATAGTAGACTAATAATGGAATTTCTTTAACATTTTCTTTTTTTTTTCTTATCTTTTTTTATGCAAGAAGGTAAGCTGGCCAAGAGCAACAAAAAATGAAAAGAAAAAGCCCACTTGATTGCCAGTTCCCTTGAAGATAAGTAGAGTTAGTCATAAGTCAGGGACAAATGTCTTGAAACCTCCCTCTTAAAAGAAGTCAAGTCGTGGGAAGATGGAAATACAGAAGCAGGCAAGGAGTTCCAGAGTTTACATTACAATATTTACTCATTAACAAAATTACTCACAGGTATGTACTAGCTACCATCCATTCACACACCTTTCAAGAGATGGTATTCTAAAATCTGAGTAACAAAGCAAGGATCGGTAGCTTGCTAGACACACAACTATCAAAAACAAAATCAACATGCTTTAAATATTTCCCATGAATCAGAGTTCTTCATGGATAGGTTAACTAGAGCATATTTTCCTATCTATTACTTATCTCTTGTTTACACTTTTTTTTCTGCAGGAGGGAAACCAGCCAAGGCCAACAAAATATTAGGGGAAAAAAAAGGGCAACTTGAGTGCTGGTTCCCGTAAAGAAAAGTGAAGTTAGCCAAAATTAAGGAACAAATGTTTTCTACACTGCATCTTTTTACCATCTATCACTTGTATTTCTTGTTTCTCTGGTCCTACAATGCATCTTTTTACCATCTATTACTTGTTTCTTGTCTATCTGGCCCTACACTGCATCTTCCTACCATCCATTACTAGTGTTTCTTGTTTATCTCCTCCTACACTGCATTTAAGTAATCAGCAATACACTTACTGACTCCCCAGAAAGGTGACAACACAACACAAACCTGCAATGCCTGAAATGCCTTGCTTTTACTCTTCTTGTCGGCATTTAACTGGTAGATGGAAGAGAATCCCTCCAGATGGGCAGTGAAGTCAGCAAAGTCTCCTATGCTCAGGCACTCCATCAGCTCGGGCGACGACTGCAAGGAGAGCCAAGCATTAGTGTGGAGAGTTAAATCAGTCATGAACACAACCATTAGCCAAACAGTGTGAAGAGTTGTCAGTCAGGAAAACAACCATTAGTCAAACAGTGTGAAGAGTTCAGTCAGTCAGGAAAACAACCATTAGTCAAACAGTGTGAAGAGTTGTCAGTCAGGAAAACAACCATTAGTCAAACAGTGTGGAAAGTTCAGTCAGTCAGGGAGACAACCATTAGTCAAACAGTTTGAAGAGTTTTCAGTCAGGAAAACAACCATTAGTCAAACAGTGTGGAGAGAATCAACTAGGAAGACAGCCCTTAACCCTTGTGCGGTGGTGATCATTCATGAACGATCGCATCGGTACGTTTCATGTGGTGGTGATCGTTCATGTAATCATGATTTTTCGAGCCACTTCTTTAAACTTCCCGTTTTCTTACTCAAGTCGGAGGACGAGTGTATGTATCAGGCAACACTGTCCATGAGCTGAGTTGCCAGGTTTGCTATTTCATCTCGGTCTAGGCTCACATCTTTCCATCTTGGAGGAGACATCTGGCAACCCCCATGACACTGCGGGTGGAATGTCCCCTCCGCATGAGGGGAGATATCACAACAACGAGATGGATAGTGATATATACATGTTGCTACATTATGATCTAATTTATCAATCATCTTTCCCTATTTTCATACAATCTATCCTCCTAACATATGAGAGAGAGAGAGAGAGAGAGAGAGAGAGAGAGAGAGAGAGAGAGAGAGAGAGAGAGAGAGAGAGAGAGAGAGAGAGAAATTGGCGCGGTGGTATCGCACTGAGGGTTGTTTCTCCACGACAGGTTACATCCTGGCTATCAGGAAGAATATTTGATAAGCAATAACTTTGCTGTCAGAGATCGTAGCAAGCTGCAAAGTACATCAATGTATTCAGAATTTCAAAGAGAAACGTATTTTCATGAGTAAAACTATCTCCTGTGATTTTTTTTAAGTTTAACATTTTACCCGCAGATGGGAATGATTAATATATAATTACCCCGTCGCACAAGGGTTAATCAAACAATAGAGTGAAGTCAATTAGCCGAACAATATAAAACAAAATCAAATCAATGACTTTTAAAAATACCAAAGTCACTCTTCTCATAACTATGGTAGTACTGAGGAAGCTCTAACCTCTTCAGTACCATGATACATTTTAATATTCATTCTGCTTACTATTTGGTGATTTTACACAGCTTATGTGGGGGTTAAAACAGCTCTAGCTATTAATCTTCTCACCTCCACAGACCCTATCGTTTAATAATAACCAAAACTCATGGTAAAAATGTGTTCCAGTACTGAAGGAGTTTATCTGGCACAAAACTCAGTGATGAAAATGCAAAATTGTGTGTCGATTCTATCTTTAACCTTTTCAAATTAGCTACCAAGTTTCTGATTTTCACATGCATTGCTTATACGAGGGTAGTCTTCCCAATAGTACACAACCAACCTCATCATAAAGTTTCAAATAGCAAGCTCAGGAAAATGAATAGTACATAGTTGTAACACCCTCATCATAAGGTTTCAAACAGCAAGCTTAGGAAAACAAACAGTATACGATTGTAACACCCTCATCACAAAGTTTCAAACATCAAGCTTGGAACAACAAATAGTGCAAGATTGTAACACCATCATAAAGTTTCAAATAGCAAGCTCAGGAAAATTAATAGTACATGATTGTAACACCCTCATCATAAAGTTTCAAATAGCAAGCTCAGAATAACAGCAAGACAGGCAGCAGCTCACCAGGCCTTCATGCGTGCTTTGGTCCCCTGCCAGTTCCACCTTCACGTCCCGTACCCGCCCGTCAGGCTCCAGCAGCACCTCCACATAAAACATATCACACGACACAAACACCTCTGAGCCAGATGTACCCGCAGTAAACTTGAGCCTGAAAGAAAGCAACTCACGTCAGTCTTTTTACATACCAGGCTGGCAATCACACACAGAATGGCTTAACTTTGGTAGATATTATTTTCTACACATTGCATCTATTACAGAAATACAGGCATTAATATACAGAAGATAAAACAGGGACTGACTGCCACATGTAGTAATTGTAGCATCCCTTACTTTCATATGTTCAAAAATTGGTTAGTCTATCTCCATACCAGGTCAGCAATCTCAGGTTAGGTGGCCCAGAGAAACCACCACATATTTACACACTTAGTCCCTTCAGCCCTGGTGGAAAGGGAGTCTTGTGGACCAGCCTACTTTTTTTCATTCTTTCTTTCTTTTTCCGCAGGAGTGAAGCCAGACAAGGACAACAATATATCAAAAAGAAAAAAAAGAAAAAAAAAAAGGCCCACTTGATTGCTGGTTCCCTAAAAGAAAAGAAGAGTTAGCCAAGATTAGGAACTTAGGAGCTGAGGTATCACACCACTGGCCACTCCTCCACAGCAAGGCTTAACAAAATACACTGCCTTATCCTTGCCTTTACATAATCAGACCATTCCCTTACTCTCTTGACCTTGTTCCAGGACTAGCATCTAAATGGGCCTTTTCATTTGATCGTTTTTGTTGCCTTTGGCCATTTTTCCCCTCTTACATAAAATAAAAAAGAAAAGCATGTACTCCAATCCTTAGACCAAAGAAGATGCAGGATACCACTTTAAGAACATAAGAAAAGAGGAAAGCTGCAAGAGACTGTCAGACCTACATGTGGCAGTCCCTGTATGAAAAAAAGCTACCGAATTCCACCTATCATCACCATCCATAAATCTATCTAATCTACTTCATGTTCCTTAAGTTGCTAAGTAAAGTAAAGTTGCCAAAAAGCTACCCTAACTCCATCTATCATCCCCATCCATAAATATATCTCTTCTATTTATGTTCCTTAAGTTCCAAAGTAAAGTTGGCAAGTCAAGGAGTGACAAACAAAGCCTACACACCCAAGCTGCCGTGCTGTGGCCTCCAGCCTCTCCACCATGGCCGAGAGTGATGTAACCTTGATGTTCTTCTGCAGGGTGTCCAGGCAGCTACCCAGGGCCACACGCTCCCCAGGGTCCAGCAGGTGTTGCTTTTTCTGTAAAATGATGCTGTGTCAGTCCTTACCAGGCAGAATAACTCAACATTAGGGTAACTAGGAAAGTAACACTTAACTAATAACGAAAATAAGTCAAGATAATGAGTGAATCTAAAAGGCTAAAAATGAAGTGTTAGCAAGAATATGCCACATTTAACCAACATCCTGAAGAACTCTGGAACTCCCTTTCTGCTTCTGTGTTTCCATCTTCCTACGACTTGACTTCTTTTCAGAGGGAGGTTTCAAGACTTTTGGTTAATTCTTTTTTATCTTTAGTCCTTTCAGTATCGAGACACATTTTTACCTTGAATTTTGGGTGTGATTAGACAATTTTATTGACATTAGGAAGAGTCTATGGAGGTCAGAAGATTAATGGCCACAGTCTTCACAATTTCAATCCCCTACATAAGTTTCCGAAGCTGTATAAAATCACCAAACAGTAACCAGAAGGAATATGGAAATACTTCATGGTACTGAAGAAGTTAAGGGAACTGGCATTCAAGTGGGCTTTTTCTTTAACCTGTTGTTGCCCTTGGCCAGCTTTCCCTCTTGCATTAAAAGAAAAAAGAGAACAAATAACAGAACATAGGTGAATAAAGAGTGTCTCACCATTATGGCTTGCTTTATTCCCTTGGCAGACTCCACCAATGATCGGAAGCCTCCAGCCTTACTGCGCAGCCGCTCCATCAGCACCTCCATCTGCCAGGCGGTGCTGGTGGTGGTGGTAGTGGCAGTAGTGGTGGTGGTGGTGACGGTGGTGACGGTGGTGGTGGTAGTGGTGGTGGTGTTGGTGGTTGAGGTGAGGGCAGGGGTGCTGGAGTTGCTTCCGCCATCATCGTCTGAAATAATAAGCTAGAGTTAGTGTCTTTTATTTATTTATTTACTTTTATCTTTATTCTATTTTTTATTTTTTATGAAGGAAAAATCTGGCCAGGGACACCAAAAATGACAAGGCAAAGAACAGACCCACTCAGATGCCAGTCCCTAAGCAGGTACAAGAGAGTTAGCCAAAAGAATCGGATAAATGTCTAGAAACCTCCCTCTTAAATTTCAGGTCATAGGAAGACAGAAACACAAGCAGGCAAGGAGTTCCACAGTGTGCTAGAGAAAGAAGGGGATGAATGATGGAGAGCTGTACACAAATTTACTAGAAAAGGTTTTAATTAGCACAAAGATTCATTAATAGCGATCCCTTCAGTACTAGGACACATTTTTACCTTGAGATTTGTGTACGATTTGACCATTTTATTGACATTAAGAAGGGTCTATGGAGGTCAGAAGATTAATGGCCACAGTCTTCACTATTTTAATCCCCCACATGAGTTTCTGAAGCTGTACAAAATCACCAAATAGTAAGCAGAATGAATATGGAAATGCGTCTTGGTACTGAAGAGGTTAACGAAATGACCTTTAATTGTTTTATTGCTTAGTACTCAAAAAATAAAAATGTGTAATGCAAAATATGAACACAATTTAAACCTAACTTAACCTAGCCTAATCTTTCCTAATCTAACCTGAGCTAACATATTTCAACCTATCCTATCCTAACCTAACATATATATACTTCAGCCTATCCTATACTACCCTATCCAAACCTAATCCTACCCAATAACTACTGGAATAACTTAAAGTGACCTGACTTAAAAACACCAATAACTGACCCTCCTTCACACCACCTGACCTATTCCCCTCTCTATCCATGTGACCTGACCCCTCTAAGCCTCACCTCTTCCCCTCACAACCTCACCTAACCTAACCTGACCCCTTCCCCTCCCAGCCTAACCTAACCTAACCTAAGAGACCATCTATATGACCATCCCCGGCCCCCTGCATAACCGTATGACCTGACCCCTCCCAGCCTGACCTGATCACACCTGTCACACACCCTACTAGTCCCATACACGAAACACACCAGAAAAACACGAAAATCAGCGGAATTTCGATACGTTCACCTCGGAAAACAAGAGGAAAACGTGAAAATTAAAAGGAAATTAAATAAAGTAAAACAAGAGAGGACAGGAGAGAGACGAGGAGGAATGTAGCTCTAAATTGACTCCTACAGCAAAGGTACCGGGGATTTGTACATGTGGGTTAGGTTATTACACCCTCATGAGTCCCCTGTGTGAGTTTGAAGGGCGTGGGTAGCGTGGTTGCCTAACTTACTCTGGGGTCTGCTGGTGGCGTCAAGCAGCGGCCTTTCCAAAGCGGCCATCTTGGTGTTACTGAAATATTTTTTACTAAAGTTCAGGATTTGTGTTTTTTATTATGTTTTGGATTTAAAAAAGTGTTTATAAATTATTTGGAGTCGATTGGGTGTCTTAGTTGTATATATAGTGGTGGGAATTGTAAAAGTGTGCTGATATTTAGTCTTGTGGTGGTGGTTTTCTTGTATATCTTGTTATTTAAAGGTTTTGTGTGGTTGGTATGTGTTTGTGTGTCTTTTGTGATGTGTGAGATGAAAGTGTGGTGTTTGTTGGAAGGAGAAATCAATTGCCGCAATGTTAATGCATGGAGCGAAAGTAAGGGCTGTTACAAATACAAACGCGTGCTGATGATGATGATTATCCAATCCGTTATTACTCCTACTACTACTACTACTACTACTACTACTACTACTACTTCGATTACTACTACTACTACTACTACTACTACTACTACTACTACTACTACTACCACACTACTACTACGATTACTACTACTACTACTACTACTACTACTACTACTACTACTACTACTACTACTACTACTACTACTACTACTACTACTACTACTGCTACTACCACCACTACTACTGCTACTACTACTACCACCACCACCACCACCACCACCACCACCACCACCACTGCTAATGCTGCTGCTGCTGCTCCTACTGCCACTACAAAGTAGCCTAGTTCTGCTGCTGCTGCTGCTACTACTACTACTACTACTACTACTACTACTACTACTACTACTACTACTGCTGCTGCTGCTGCTGCTGCTGTTAATTGCTACTTAGCAATTAACAATATTATAATGTAGGCCTATATGGTATCATGATATAATGAATTATGATATCAACTTTACCACAGTTCTACCTACAGGAATTAAAACTGAAAAGTGTTACTATATCTTGAGAAACCTGCATCTCTGTCATACAGAGAGAGAGAGAGAAAGAGAGAGAGAGAGAGAGAGAGAGAGAGAGAGAGAGAGAGAGAGAGAGAGAGAGAGAGAGAGAGAGATTATAATTTAAGCCAACGTACAGTGCATTAGCATATACACTTCTATATAAGTTTGTGTTCATGATATGTAGACATAATGACCATGCAACACCTGAGTCACTACAATTAAGTTCATTATGAAAGATGAATTGTCCTTTCCAAACAAATAATTTACCGTATATGACGTGTTCACAGACTTAAATTTCCCCTGAACTGTAAAACAGTTAAGAGAGGGATAGAGTCATGTCTATTTTTAGACTTTTCCTCCTTCACTGGCGCAAAAAAAAAAAAAACAATCAATGGTCTAAACATTTTATCCTAGGCATTTAGGCGTTGTCCTCTCCGGGAATTCCTGTCCCGTGGTTCTGCCAAAAATTATTAGATAAAGATCCATTCAATTGAGTCACTAATAATCTCGCTAACTATACACCTCCTCTCCCTCCCCCCCTCTCTCTCCCTGGTTGATGGCTCAAGCAACAATCATTGAGGGGTCAAATACCTTATTTTTAATCTTTCATTCCACGAAAAAAAAAAATAATAATAGAAAAATTAACTGAGAAAATAAGTTCTTTTTTTTTCCGGTTGTGGAGGCGGCAAGAGCAAGCGGAAGATAGCTTTTATCATGGCACATGGCTAGCGGTGAGAGATTAACTGTCATTTTCACCGTGTCTCCGTCACTCATTGAGACGATCGCTGGTAAGAAAACGTTGCCAAGTATTGTGGTGTATAGTTAAAGATAAAGGTATACCGTTTTTAGGGCATAACAGGGTAAAATTATCAGACTAGGCAATACTAAGTTTAGTAATACCCTTTATTGACACTACCACCATTCACACCATCATTCAACACTACTCATCAAGACAGTTATAACATACATGCCATACACAAGCCACCGCCATCACCACCACCACGTACTCCGTCACGCAACCTTATAACCTCACTCCTCAGCGATGTACCGACACCACCTTTGCTCATTAACACATATATGTATGTATGCACACGGATGTAGACTCTCTCTCTCTCTCTCTCTCTCTCTCAGTCGTAACAAATCATAAAAACAAGCAGACAACAGACGCGTCATTAGAGCGGTGGTTAGATATAGTTGGGTGTGGTGCCAGTGGGAGACATGGATTTAAAGGGGAGGAAGATGGAAAGTTACATCAAGAAGTCGTGGTGGTGAGTGCACGGGAAAGGGAAGTGAGGAGGCGAATAGGTGTGAAGTAAGGGTGGGATATCGAGGAAATTTATAATATTTGACATTATTTGATAATAGTATGTCAATTTTGCAGCTAGTCTGCTTGTGTGTGCGCTATCACAACACGTCACAGCGGAGTGGGCTGGGGCCCTGGGCTGTGGCGGGCTGGAAACACAGGCCGGTGTAGGAGGCAGATCGTGCCACCCCCCACACCCCCAACAAGATGGTGTCCCATTCCCCGCCTCCCCGTTTTAGAGGCGGTACGATCGGCGGGAGACGCTGAATTTTCTCACTTCAGTTTGTGTGTGGCTGTCACGGTGAACGGTTAGTGTTAATACTATTACTGGAATGATCTTCCTTCAATGTTACGTCTGCAAGATAGTGCAGGCACAGCACAGCGGTACAATTTATTCATATGACTTATTGGTGCAGTGTGCACAGCATCTGGGTTGTCGCTGGCTTTGTAAGCAGCTACAGTCAGCTTACGTTAGGTTAGTGCCCCCCCACACACACACAAGGAAGAGGAAGAAAAATGCTGATTGGACCATGGGAGTGACACTGGCAGGAAGAAACAGAAGGGGCTGAGAGAAAAAGAAAGATAAGGATATATATGGGCGCTGACACACACACACACACACACACACACACACACACACACATATTGTCAAAATATTCTAAGTATATAGTAAATAACCCCAAATAATGAGTGAGAAAGAGAAGGAGTGCCGGCCATCTTTGTTTACGAATGAGGCTCCGCCCCCTCATGCCCCCGGGCCTTTGCCAGACTCCGGCCTGGTTCCAACATTATTTCCATTTCCGTGATTTTAAATACTGTGACTTTTTAACTAAGTTTTCGTGGTTTCTACAGATATTTAGTGGTGTTTTGAGTGTGTTTGGTGTGTGTGTTGCGGGAAATGTGTCGATTATGAGGCTGTTTGTGTGTAGAAAAAAGTCGCTTTTTCCGGTCATTTTTTATACTTCGTCATAAAACTTTTTTTATTTCAATCGCTAGGTAAAATTTTAATGCATCAAAAAATCGTTCATGTCGTTTTAAGTGTGTTTGTGTCCTGTTGAGTGAAATGTGGCGACTTTGAGAAGGATTTATTAGCCTGTTAAAAAGTTAAAAAGTCGCCATTTTGTATTTTTCGAATTCTTACTATCACCTCCTGGCAAACTTATGAAGGCTTGAAGAAAGAGTTCACAGCTTTAGAAAACATTCACCATTCCTAAAAAGTCACATTTGTCGAGTTCAGAATGCTCTTTTCTTGTGTTTATGTTACTATAATATATTTATTACTTCTTTTAAAATATTTCTATTATTACTAGATTTTGCAACATTCTCATACTCCCAATATTAGTTAAAGTGGATGTTATTTCAAATTATACTAGGCATATCAGCATAGCTCCATTTTCGCAAGGGGTCATTTTTATTTTGAATCGAAAAACGTATTTTTGCTGTGACGTCATCAGCGGCCTTCATCCGGGCACCTAGACAGGGACCCCGGATGCCCCGCCCACCCGTCCCCCTCTACCAGTCTCCGTCTCATGCACCCGCCGCCAGCCTTATTCTCTCCCTCCCTCAATGTTTACTGTGTGTGTGTGTGTGTGTGTGTGTGTTAATACAAAAGACAAACCTTTTTCTTTTCTCTCGCCGCCACCTATTTTCCCATGCTTCTATCATATCCATGTCACCTCATTCAGTCTTTCTGTGTGTGTGTGTGTGTGTGTGTGGCCAAGACACAATTCATAATCATGGAACACTTAGTGAGGGGAGGGGACGTAAATAACTGAAGTATTATTTTATAGCAGAATAAAATGCAGTAAGCAGTATCTTCTGTAAATGTATCAATGTATGTATGCTTGAATAAAATAATATTGAAAATTGTGTATTTTACCCTGCACCCTTCTCAGCAGTGCGAGTGTCAGTAGTCACCCGTGAAGTGCGTGACGTCCTGAAAGTAATAGCCTAGTACTGCGTGCCATTAACACCTGGTCAGTGCACAGTGCATCCCTTACAGTTAGTTATAGAAGGCTGATGAAATACAAAATATATTTTGACATATATTACATAGTAAATGTACAAACTGCAGCTAAAATTAATAAATAAAAATCATATTTTCATAATCTGCTTTCCAGAACTACACAAGTTGTTATTTCCAAACTGTCACTGATGAATTTGATGCAAATTTTCCTGTCTGGTAAAAGAAAGATATAACAATGTAACAGAAATGAACATGTGCCCTTTTGTAACCATGACTAGAAAAGGATTTGAAATGTTTAAGGTTCTTTCAAACTGCACCAGTATGGTAATTGGTTACTACCAGGAAACAGCTATGTCTTGGTGACATTACAAAAATATTTTGATATATCAACTTAAACAAATTGTGCAAAGTTTTACCTCTCAGGTCACATAACACACACTATCATAGTAACTCCAATTATACAAAGCAAATATTCTAAGTAACAGCCTTCTCTTTTGCGAATGAAGAATGAAAATAAATGTCCATTGGAGGATCAAATTAGGATATGATCTCATCTTGTCATATGGATATGTAAGCTCAGGAAAAAAGTTTTCCTCTTCATTTCTCAGGAAATCAACTTTTGAAAACAGTCTATATGTATTTGCAGTAGTTGCACAATGAATAAAAGAATGATCAAATGGCATTTCCATTGACAGTCAACAAACTTCAAAACATGAACATTACTCCCATGAATTCAAGCACTGAATCTTCCCTAGCGTCCCAATACAACAATTTTTAAATCTGGCAAGGGCAGGAACCACGTAAGGATCAACACACTTTACACTTACAACAAACTGATAAAAAGCTAACCAAAGATTGAACAGACTCATCCTTCCAGTTTTGGTTAATTATATTCGTGCATCATTTTCTTGAATAGTTTGGTTACTAAGCAAAACACGACAGACGGCAACACGTGCACACCTTGAGGCTCAGGGTCGCCTGGCTGGGCAACGGTGCAGCTCCTCTCACTCCACTCTGCTGGGTTACACAGGCACACAGCACACACAGGGTTACACATCAAGCTCACTAATGTCACTTTATAAAATTTTAATCAGCTCATTCATCACATTCATGCATTTTTAAAAAGTTAGAATCTCGAATATGATACAAAGATGAAAGCATGTTTTCTCAAATGCTGTTTTCGTCATTAGGAATCAAAGGAAAGGCACAGGACAAGTTTACTGGGTGCAGTGAAGTGTAGCGTCCACTGCTGTGCCTCCATGATAGTCACGCACACACTGACATTTCCAAAGCCTAGTGGTAAGTAACTCAACAATTACTGGAATCAGAGGTAATACTTCAACCAAAATAAGCCCCAAAATACAAAATACCACAAATCACAAACTCTTGCATGTCTTTCCACTCTGAGACAAAGGTGTACATGTGGTCTGGGTGACAGGAATACTCTCTCAGGAGGTGGGAAATGCATGGACTCAGGCAAGCAAAGTGTGGTGCTGGCATGCTTGTATATTTTGTTTCTTCCACTGATTAACACTTAAGAAAACCTCCAGCAAATTTCATCACACCTGGTACTGTTAACTTCCTTTTCCACTGATTAGAAAGGAAAAAATTAATTCAGCCTATCTTGTCACACTTGCCCAAGAAAACAAGCAGCATTGTTTCTCCTTGATAAAAAGAAAACTATACATCCTCTCCAAATGTAAGATGCCACAGTAACATAGTAAGCCTGATCCCATTCCTAATACTGCACTCCACTGCTTATTATTGCTCAGCTCAGCACCATAAAGGTTTTGAGGCTCGTCAGCGATCTCACTCCTGCCTCAACACCACTCGTCCGTAAGCTCCCCACCAGTCATTCATCACCACCAGCAAGGAAAACTGAGAGAGAGAGAGAGAGAGAGAGAGAGAGAGAGAGAGAGAGAGAGAGAGAGAGAGAGAGAGAGAGAGAGAGAGAGAATGCTTGTTAATCCTTCAAGGTTTCTTCACTTAGCACTCATTTTAAAAGCTCCCTCTTGTCACTCTGAGTTGTGACATGAAGATGAAGTTTCCACACCCCCGTCATGATCCCTGGCATGAAGCTTACGTTCTATTCCAAGCAAAATTTAACTTTACATATTTTATTACAATAAGGGTAATCTCGGCATTACACGTGACATACAATGTGAGGTGTTGGGTCGGGACAGGAAGAGGACGCTCACACTTGGGGGACCATCGGTTACATGGACAGTGTCACCCAGGAGATAGGAAATGCACCCACCAGCACAGTGTCCACCTTCTCACTCCAACCAACACCTCATGAACATAACAGTAAACAGTCAGACCTCATTGTGACTTAAATCTACGAGTATACAAAAAACTTACAGAAATCTTAATGTACATTTGTCTTCAGACTAACCTAGCATTTAATAGATCACTTCAGTTATGTAAGATTAACATGATATCAATATTCAACCACAAAAGGATCAAACAAAGGAAAAAAAAAAAAAAAAGGAAACATCATCAGACATTAATGTAAATTATGGAATGAATATTAGTGCAAGAAACAGTAAGTCAGAGTCAAATGCTTTGGTTACCTTAACCTGCTAATCCTGATATATGGGCATTCAAGATATTTTCTCCAGAATAAGCTTCCAAAGCTAAACTTGCAGGTGAGTAAAAATTAGCTTCAACATTTTGAAGGAATTTTACTTTGACATTATATAGTGTAATTTCCCCATAATATTCTGTTGACTAAATATAGCTGTGCATGCTGTGTGTGTGTGTGTGTGTGTGTGTGTGTGTGTGTGTGTGTGTGTGTGTGTGTGTGTGTTTAGATGTGCGTGCATGTGAGCAAAAGATAGTGTGCGTGTGTGGGTGTGGGTGTGGGTGTGGGTGTGGGTGAGGTGTGAGGGCTGGCCATGAGTCCTGGTGTGGGAGGGAGGGGCACTAGGAGATGCAGCAACACCTGATGGTTTTGTCGTCTGGCACGGGGGGACTCACGGGCTGCTGCTTACTGCCGGAAATCAGGCGTGTCAGGTCGTAGAAAGCCTGCAATGGCAACACAACACCGTTAGCTCCAGCTGACTCTTGTGTTGGAAAAGTCACATGAAAACTCTGTCATCTAATGTAAAAAGTAACATATAATGACAATGACACCTAGCCATGAATCTTTATCTTTCTAATTACTAAAAAAAAAAACATAAAAAGTCCAGATTACTTCCCCATAGGTACATACATTCATTACTTCAATATAGGGTTAGTAATAATAATAATTTAGAAATATGGTTGCATCTGAACTCCTGATTAGGTAAGTTTGTCCCTAAGAGTAGCTAACACTGCACAGCGGAGAATACAGTAGTTCATACAAAGCACTTCCTGCCTCCAGCATCACCAAACCTACTGAGTTGTACATGTAAAACGATCATCTAGTGAGTTCTGATACACATTTTGACTTCTATGTTTATACTAGTATATCATCTATCTCTCTATACATCAGGCTGGCAATCTCACACAGTATACAGTAATCAAACATAACAGTAATAATATTGAAGGACCAAATTAGCAGAGTTGTATTATTCACCACTAAGTATTTGCATCAGTAAGTGGTGATACCTGACTGAAAACTACAGAGGTGATAATGAGATGAATGGTAAGTATAATTTGCTGTGTGATTCAAGGTAAACTACTGATACTGTGTGATCTTTCCTGTCTTTTCCATCATGTACTGTATTCTTAAATAGACAAACAGTAAGTGGCTTTTCAAATGATACCATATGATCTTTGTTATCTTTCCTATTATGTACTGCACTGTTAAATAGATAAACAGTGAATATAATCTGCTTTCCAACTCACGGTATGCAATCTTTCTTATGCATTCCAGCCCTGTTTGAGGACTGACATCTAAGCGGGCCTTTTTGTTTAACTTTTTGTTGTCCTTGGCCAGATTTACCCTCTTACATTAAAAAATCACCACCAGATGTACAAAAGGCTACATGACAACAACTCTCTAAAGTTACCTATCTAGGAATACAATTACTAATTCCTTACCATTTACCTGAACCAATGAGAAGAAAATAGCTGTACAAAAACCACAGCATACATTGAACCATAGCCTGACACTAACTGCCTTATGCTTTACACTAGAACACTAAATCATCAACAGTCTGAATATTGCATTGGCTGCACATTACAGAAAAAAACAGGATACATTGAACCATCCACTGAGATTACCTGCCTTACACATTACACTAAGACTTAGACCTAATACTCCCATCACAGCACAGGGGACTCAAGCAAGCCAAGCCACACCACCACAGGCCGTATCCTGAAACACTCCTCCACTGCACCTCCACTATTTTCACAAGGCTTTAAATGAAATTGCAGTTTTTTTTAATGGTGTTTTTATGGTTCTAGGGATAGATCAACAAGACTTTCACATGACCATCAGGAGAAACAGTCTTGGGAACCTGGTTAATTATTACTGTGAATCTTGAAAATAGTGGCGGTGAGAGAGCTAAGAGTTTCTCAATGAGGGCTATGACATTAGTCCATGCGGGTACACCAACACATCAGGGTTAAAAAGAAGCACCAAGCCATTGTCAAGTCCCATTTCATGATCATTTAAAGGAATCTTGAGTCAATTCGAAAAAAAAATGATGATGATATGTACATGCATAAGCCAAGTTATAATAATGCTAATGATGTTTTGTAAAATGTTATTATCATATGCCTGAGATGTATTCAAGGCACATATGCACTTGTACACATGCACTTCTTATGAGGTAGGGTAACTTAACCCTAGACTACCTATTAAACTAATGGGGTAACTAACTAATCCAATGAACGGATAACTCGGAATACATAAATGCACAAGTAACTTACAAGGCACTAGATTAAATGCAGTCAACTAAGATAACTAAGCTGCTTTGTCACTGGGGCAGTCTGAGTTCCCACAGTCCCAGCCACTGTCAGGAACTGCTTTTACAAGGGTTATTATTCAGCATTTAACTTAACCTCTTCAGTACCATGACATATTTTCATATTTATTCTGGTTACTATTTGGTGATTTTATACAGCTTCAGAACCTCATGTACAGATTAAAATAATAATTACTGGCCATTAATCTTCTGGCCTCCATAGACCCTTCCTGATGTAAATAAAATTGTCTAATGGCACCCAAAACTCATGGCAAAAATGCATCCAAGTACTGAAGAAGTTAACTAAGGAAACAACACAATAAAGAACCAAATAATAACATGGTTAGTATCCACAAAACTCTTACCAAAAATGGGTAGTTACGGTCAAATTACAGATCAAGTAAATTCAATGAGGAAAGTCACTACCATTTCACCCCAAATAAAAACTTGGAACAGGAACAAAAATAATTGTGTTCAATTTGTGAATGAAAAAAAAAAATGTAATCAAATTGTGGATAAAAAAAAAAAAAAAAGGAGTAGGTAGATTTAGTGAGGAAAGCATCAGATCAAATGACAACTGCTGGCGTCTCTGCAACAAACTCAAACCACTAAGCCAATTGTCCAATGTTTACTCTCACACCCTCAATCATGTCAAAAACTGATGAGTGATGGATCAGCCTGTCGGTGCTAAATAACATAGCAAATATAAATAAACAAATAAGTGAATAAAAAAAACAGGAGTGAAATTGCAATTGATAGTTTTACTGATTTTAATGCTACAATCAGCAAAGAATGAATAATAATAACGATAGTAATAATAGTAAAAGGGACATGCTTGAAGCTCTACCCAGCCACAGCACCACCTTTGATTCCTAGACCTCTGAGCTGATGGTGAGCAAGGAACCTTCACTCTCAGATGAAGGATGAACTAGAGCACTTAACCTCTTCAGTACTGGGACACATTTTTACCTTGAGATTTGTGTATTGTTTAGATAATTTTATTCACATTAGAAAGAGTTATGGTGGTCAGAAGAGTAATGGCCACAGTCTTCACTATTTTAATCCCCTACATATGATTCTGAAGCTATGTAAAGTCACCAAATAGTAAGCAGAATGAATGTGGAAATGTGTCATGGTACTGAAGGGGTTAAGGTCACTATGGTATGCTAACCTCCTACACTCACTTCCCCCAGTGTTCATCATTGGTTTTCACTTTTACATCCTTTGATCTGCCAAGAACTAACACTTGTTTGGCTTTGTAAAGAGAACCTCAGTACACACACACACACACACACACACACACACACACACACACACACACACACACACACACACACACGCCTGGTAGCTCAGTGGTTAGAGCGCTGGCTTCACAAGCCAGAGGAGTTCGATTCCCTGGCCAGGTGGAGATATTTGGGTGTGTCTCCTTTCACGTGTAGCCCCTGTTCATCTAGCAGTGAGTAGGTACGGGATGTAAATTGAGGAGTTGTGACCTTGTTGTCCCGGTGTGTGGTGTGTGCCTGGTCTCAGGCCTATCCAAAGATTGGAAATAATGAGATCTGAGCTCGCTCCATAGGGTAACGTCTGGCTGTCTCGTCAGAGACTGCAGCAGATCAAACAGTGAACACACACACACACACACACCAGTGGAAAGACAGTCTTATGGCCTTACTTCACTGCAGGACCACAGGCACAGTACAATCAGACACACACATCCATGAGGCCCAATACTAATAATGAAAGAGTGTGTGGCAGATCAAGTGGTGCCAATGATGTTACTAAATTCACCTCTACTTTGTTTCCCTGATATCTTTCACCCATGGGCTAATCAACACACTATAAAATCCACAGCATACATTGAACCATAGACTAAAATGAACTGCCTGATGTTTTGCCCCTAGAACTCTACACTAGAACTCTAAATCACTAACAGTCTGAATATGGTGGAACTGTGAACTGTCCCTTTTTTAAGACGTAACATTGAGGGATGATTTAAAACGGTTGGTCTTTGTGTTTTCTAGTAGTCCTACATGAGTTTTTAAATTAATCTGAGGCATCAAGAAAAAAAAAAAAATAAATAAATAATGTGTTCTGAATTTGTTATATGAAAAAAGTGTATTCTAAATTTGCCATATGAAAATAAAAAAAAAAAAAAATAGATAAAAAATAAGTAAATAATGTAATCAGAATTTGCCATATGATTATCCTGCCACTAGAATGCTTTTATTAATCAGTAAAAAAGATTAATAGAGTCCAGCCATAAACTATTTCACATTGACATTTGCTCACCAGCTGTCAATGTTGTCAATGTTACGTTTTGTGTGGATAATGTCAAAGTATCTGCTGGTGCTTACAAGACAAATGGTAAACTTTAAATGTAATGTATCAGGCATTCTCTTACATGATACTACCAATACTGCACCAACTAACTAATGTACAGGATTTTAAGGATGTTTGAAAGCAGATAGAGTGTGTACACTTTCCACACTGGGATGTTAACTTAATGCAGTTTCTTATCTATGTAGCTCATCTCAACTAGCTACAAAATAACCGTACTAACTCTATGACTGAGAGGTTGGCTCATCTACCACATTTCCTTCAATTCTATGATCTATACATCACAAAACTCAGGATTCTCACTTCTATCTATAAAAGGGAGTACACATGTCACAAGGAATTGAAAAACAAATGCTATGTAAACTTGGAGGCACAAACCAAGAAACCCATAAAAAAAAGTAAGACAATGCAAGCAGTCTCACAAGCAAGAAAAATTATAATAAATAAATTAATAAAAAATTAACATACTGCCTCAGCCCATGTCTAGGCAAACATATCTTACAAGAGAGAAAGTTCCCTCCGTTTTACCACACACAAACTATGTATAAAATAATGCTGTCTACACACAACGCCCCCACTAGCCTACGGGAGTGTTGCTGGGGGGCCAATGCAAGACTGGGCAAGCAGGGGGCATGACTTGGTGTGAGAGGGGTGGGCAGAGGGCACATCCTGACCTAGAGAATGCAGCATTTGGGCTTTTTCCTCTTGCCAGGATCTTTACCCTTGCCATTGGTGTTCTTATTATCTTCCAATTTGCGAGAACGAATCTCACGCATCAAATCAAAGAAAACCTGTTGAGTGTGGGAAATCAATCGTTAGAAAAGACAAAAACGGTGAAAAGAAAAGGTGAAAAAACAACATAAAACTGAGGGAGGACACTGCACCACACACACCACTCATGAACATGTGAACACTTAATACTCTGAGGCCCACTTGGTCAGTCAAGAAGCTGCTCACATCACTAGTGAAATGCTCTCACTCTTTAGTCATACCTACTGGAACTGCTGAAAGAAAAATCCATAAGCACCAAATAATTTCACCGACTATGGTAACGCAAGAGGTCATGCAGTCTCAGTCACAATGTGGGGTCATGGGTGGAGCTGGAACACTCCCCACCACATGACTAGTGATAAAAATACTGGAAAATAATAAGTACAGGCTTTACGTAAACTTGGCAGCACTACTTTAACACTCTCCATGCTTAAAAAATCTGAGTTCACTGATGACTGCCTGCTAGACATGACTTTCCTTTCCTTCCCTCACCTCAGTAAAGTCTGGTAACGCAAGATTCGGAACACAACAAACCTCCCTAAAAAATGCAACTCTGAACATTAAATTCACAGCATGGTTAGAAAGTATGGGAAAAAGGTGCAGAGGGGAGGCATTGGGAGGTGCGAACAAACAACGCCACTGTTACTGTTATTGTTATACCATCTGACTTGGATAAGGTTTTTAAAATAGTCACTTGAGAGATAGGAAAGCACACCAAGTTTATCGGATTAAAAAATAGGTGACAAACACAGCCTTTACGCTCAGGGCCACCGCAACATCACTACTCCTACCTTGTCCACGTTGGCGCGAGTTTTAGCTGAGGTCTCCACATACGGTACCCCCCACTGGTTGGCTCTCATCTTGGCCTCGTCCTCTGACACTTTCCTGCGCTCTGTCAAGTCTGCCTTGTTCCCAACCAGCAGGAAGGGTATGTGCTCGTCATTTTTCACACGCAATATTTGTTCCCTGCAAGACGACAGGAAGTGTGTTTGTCAAGGTGTGTTTGCATGATTTGTGGAAAATGTACGGTAATTTAGCAGTGATTGAAAAAGAGGAAATGTGTGTATATGGACGACAGGAAGTGTGTTTGTTAGGGTATGTTTGTAAGAATTGTGGAAAATATACAGTGATTTGGCAGTGACTGATGAAAGAAAATGTTTTGTTATTACACATGGACGATAGAAAGGGCGAGTTTGTTAAGGTTTGTTTGTGTGTGGATAGAGAAAATGTATGCTGTGATTTGGCAGTGATTGATAAGAGGAAATGTGTGTTTGTTAACAGATATGGACAACAGGAAGAGTGTGTTTGCTAAGTATGTTTGTGTGAGGATAAAGATAATATACATTGTGATTTGCAATTGATGAGAAAAAATATGTTTGTTTGTACAGGTAACTCTCGATTTACATGATAGATGCGTTCCAAGAGGCAGCACGGAATTAAAAATTTGGGTAAAACAAACTTGTAATTCTCATAAGAAACAATAGATAATAGGGGGATGCGAGATGTGGTCCAAATTGTGTATAAGCAAACCGATTGCACAAATTTAATTAATTATAATATTTTTTCAGTCGTGTATTAACAAAAACACGTACATTAAACATGTGTAAATCAAGAGTTACCTGTACATGTGTGTGAGTAGTGGCATGAATCTCTGAGTTACAAAACCAATCACAGGCTGCAGGCTAAGCTGTGAACAGAGGCACTCACCTGAACTCCTGTGTCGCCTGGAAGGAGTCGTCTTCAGTGATGGAGAACACACACAGGAAGCCTTCACCTGACCTGCCGGGACACACAAAACTTACATCAGGAACACTGCCACAACCTAACCTAACCTGACCTATTCCTTCAATAAAAACAACAGGGAAATACCATAATCTCATACCACCTAACCTAACCAAACCAAACCTAACCTAACCTAACCAAACCAAACCTAACCTAACTTATCCCTTGAATAAAAATAGCAGGCAAATACCATAATCTCATATTACCTAACCTAACATAACCAAGCCCTCAGATGGAAATACCAATTTATTTCAATAGTCCCCGAAATTAAGCTTACTGTCATATCCATTTTTAAAACTTTTTACAATTTTACTTTGAATTGTTACCCACATTGTTAAACTTACTGTTATATCTACCTCTTCAATACTGAAAAGCATTTTTGTCATGACTTTTGGTTATTATTATGTGATTTTTACTTGCATTAGGAAGGGTCTATGGAGGTCAAAAGATTAATGGCCACAGTCTTCACTCTTTTAATCTTCTTGTAAGTTTCTGAAGCTGTAAAAAATCACCAAATAGTAACCAGAATGAATAAGAAAACGCATCATGATACAGAAGGGGATAAAGTTTCTACTTCTATAGAACCTCACACGCCAGCAAACCTTGAATCATTACCCCTAAAAAATTGTTATGCTTGTTATATTAATGTTTCTAACTCCATATAATCTTAGACTAGCACTTTTTTCTTTTTATTTGTGGAGAAGCTGGAAAAAAAAGGCCCACTTGATTTCCCTCCAAAATTAAGCTTGTTATATTGTTTTTATCTCCACATAACCTCCCAGACCAGCGTACCTTGAGTTATTACCCAAAATCATCAAGGTTAGTATATCTATTTTCTATCATTAACCTTACTATCATATCTATTTTCTATCTCTATACAGTCTTACCAACCACCATCTACAGCCTCCCAGACCCTTACTATCATATTCATGTTTCTAACTCTATATAACTTCCCAGACCAGCATATCTAGAATTACTACCCATTAACCCCTTCAGTACTGGGACACATTTTTACCTTGAGTCTTGGGTACGATTAGATAATTTTATTTATATTAGGAAGGGTCTATGGAGGTGAGAAGATTAATGGCCACAGTCTTCCCTATTCTAATTCTCCACATGAGTTTCTGAAGCTGTATAGAATCACCAAATAGTAAGCAGAATGAATATGGAAAAGCGTCATGGTCTTATAAGGAACGTGAATGAATAAAAGGCTTGTTTCCCTTCACATATGTAGTATTTCATGAAGCTTCTGATGTCTTCTTAACTTCTAGACACCACAACTTCCTCATTACTTACAATATCAGTGGCACAATTGAAACCTAAATATTTAATTCTTATGATGAACGTGAATTAAAAAAGATAGTGAGCAGAATGACTGGAAAAGCGTCATGGTACTGAAGGGGTTAATCTCACTGTCTATTTCTCTATAGACACAGTGCTCCTATGTCAGCATACCTGAAGTAGTTGTCCCTGATGGCGGCGTAGTCCTCCTGGCCGGCAGTGTCTAGGATGTCTATCTGCACCTCCTCCCCGTCCAACACCACCTTCTTGCGGTAACTGTCTGCCTTGGTCGGCTCATAGTCCTCCACAAACTGAGGAAGTGTAGAGAATGATGACTGTCTGTGTGTGGGTGTGTGTGGGTGGAAGTTTAATTACCTAGTTGTTTTTTACAGGGTTTGAGAGAGGTTCATATTGACCTGTCTCCATATCTACATTTATCCAACTTTTCCTTAAATTAGAGCACACTTTCTGCTGTTGTTGTTATTGTTTCTGTTTTGTGTGTGTGTTTGTGTGTGCATGCGACTCTTTCACTACTACATTGATTTTACTGGTTTATTTAATGGAGGAAAACACAAAAAAATGGAAATAAAGAGATAGTCACCAACAGACTAACATTTTGAGCACTTTCTGTAACTAGTCTTTCAAAATCATATAAACTAGTATTTTGGTTACTCACCTAACCTAACTTGACCTAACCTAACTTATTGACCACTCATTATGTTGTCAGTCCCCTCCAAAATTATATCCTAACCTAACCTAACTTCTTGACCACTCATTAAGCTGTTTACCATTCAAACATTATATTCTAACCTCACCTAACCTAACTTAATTCATTATGCTGTCAATGCCTTTCAAAACCACACCCTAAAACAACACCAAATAACATCAACACACTCAAATAAACACCACAGTCTAAGTTAACAAAAAGAAAAAAAAAAAAAAAAAAAAAAAAACATGAATATCTGATAGCCTCTCTAATTTTCACTCCATCATTAATAACAAACCCAGATCAACACAAGATTACCACCACACAACACTAGATTATGTTCCCTCACAATGAACACAAGGAGCAAAGGTCACTCCAGGTAATTGCTATTGTTCTGTGCCATTCTGTATCTCAATGCCACACACGCACTGTACTGCTGTGTCTGGCAGAAGTGGAGTGCTGAGAAACAAGTGGATGAGAGAGAAGGTTATTGAAATTTATATCTGTAATGGGGACAATGTAATCAACCCAATAATGTCACGAAAATCTAATGCTCAACACTTTATCAGTTGAGAGAGAGAGAGAGAGAGAGAGAGAGAGAGAGAGAGAGAGAGAGAGAGAGAGAGAGAGAGAGAGAGAGAGAGAGAGAGAGAGAGAGAGAGAGAAAAAGGAATGCAGAACAGAAAAGAAAAAATAAATAATAAAAAGAGATAACCAGAATAAGGGCCAGAGCAAGTAACCTCACCTCATCGTACATAAACTGCAGTGTGAGAGCTGACTTCCCTACACCACCTGAGCCCACCATGATGACCTTGTGCAGGGCCGGGGCTGGCGGGTTCTTCTTGGCACCGGACATGGCGTTGTTCTTCGTGGCGGCGGTGGCAGGGGGAGCGACGCGAGAGGCAAGGCGGGCCAGACAGCTTCTGGCGCGGGACACTGGATGGCGGAGGGCAGTGACGAGGCCTCTCCAAGCTTCCTTACGTGAGGAGCGCGGTGGCGGCGGCACGCAGGGGTCAGATGGGTAGTACACGCCTGGGGTTCGTCCGTCTCTGCTGTAGCTGCAGCTGATGCCCCTCTGCTCTGTGTCCTGGATGGTGATGCGTGGCCCACTGTGGACAGAAGTAATGGTCAGTGGTGATGCTTTAAACACCAAGGAGAAATGAAAAGGGTATAGCATAGAGAGAAGAGGCACTGGTGATGAGTGATGAGTGGTGATGCTTTAAAAGGCAAAGGCATTAGGAAGGCTCAGTGTAGGTTGAGAAGAGGTAATGGTGAAAAGTAATGCTTGAAAGCTGAAACACTAAGGCAAGAGATTAAAAAGGTATATTGTGGAGAGAAGAGGTGATGATGAATGGTGATGCTTAAAGGTAGAGGGTGGTGATGAGTGGTGATGTTTAAAGGTAGAGAAGAGGTAATCAATGGTGATGCTTAAAGGTAGAGAAGAGGTGGTGATAAGTGGTGATGTTCCAAACAGTAAGTCAAGACATGGAAGAGTACTTTGGGTGAAAATAGTGTAGTGTTTCTTAAATTCTATAGGGACTGCCACATAACAGTCCGATGGCTTCTTGTAACATCACTTATTTTCTTATGGTCTTATGTTCTCATGGGAGAAAGTTTATATAATCTTGAAATACCATAAATAAAAATGAATATGAGTAAAATAGAAAATAAAAATTAAGAACTAGTTACATAATCCCTACATGAAGCATTTACCTAACATTTCCTTCATAAATGGAGAAAATAAAGGACTGGGAGAAAGTTTGTATGATCCTGAAATAACACTGAATAAGTCCATGCTAAAGTATAGGCTGAGAGAGACAAGAGAACAGTAACGTTACATCACACCTGCCAGAGAACAATGACATGACAGGCTGTACGTCACACTCAAGGTGAGAACTTGGGGGAAGAAAGTGTGAGGCGGCACTCCCATGTGTCCTTAGTAATAATAGTGATAGTGGTGGTGGTAGTGGTGGTAGGAGTAAGAAAAGGAATAGATGGTGACAGAACAAGAACAACAAAATCAATAGCAACAACCATCACCACCCACCAAATTCACCACCACGTTTTTCACCACACCAATCCACTTAACCACATAAAAATTCCATCATCCACTTCCTCCCGTACACCACCACCACCACCACCGCCACCTCATTAGCACACAAACCCAACACTTTACCACAAAAAACACACGCACACACCTGAGCCACACTCCAACCTGCCTATCTTCACACCTGGCCACCTCACAGCCCACCACCTGTGCTAACAAGTGAGATTTTGAGTCAATAGTGAAGGCTTAGGGAAACACTCATTAGGGAGGTGAATAGACAGCTTATAAAGGAGCGTAATTTCAAGATTTTCAAGGGTGTGGTTCTTTTATCACTGGGTTTTAAAGGCTGTGGGAGATTCTATTCCTGTTATCTGGTGAGTGTTTGGTGATTGTGTGTAAATCTGTGAAGTATAAAAGCTTGAATGCATTATTTTTATTATTTCTTATCCTGATTAGCGGGGATTTTGCACACACGTACGTACACACACACACACACACACACACACTCTCTCTTTTCTCAGCATCTTCCCTGAACCCTAAATCCTCCTTAAGTTTTTGCAACAGTAATTAGGACATGTTATAAATAGAGCCAGGTAAAAACAGGCACTTTTTCGTTCTTTTTATTGATATTAACCCCTTCAATACCATGACCTGTTTCCATATTCATTCTGGTAACTATTTGGTGGTTTTATACAGCTTTGGAAAATTATGTGGGGGATCAAAATAGTGAAGACTCTGGCCATTAATCTTCTGACCTCCATAGACCTTTCCTAATGTCAATAAAAATGGTCTAATCGTACACAAATCTCAAGGTAAAAAAGTCCCAGTACTGAAGGGGTGGTCATTAATCTTCTGACTTCCACAGATCCTTCCTAATGTCAATAAAATGGTCTAATGGTACACAAATCACAAGGTAAAAATGTGTCCCAGTACTGAAGTAATGGCTACTAATCTTTTGACCTCCATAGACCCTTCTTAACATCAATAAAATGGTCTAATGGTACACAAATCCTATGGTAAAAATGTGTCCCAGTACTGAAGGGGGTGGGTATTAATCTTCTGACCTCCATAGACCCTTGCTAATGTCAATAAAATGATCTAATGGTACACAAATCCTAAGGTAAAAATGTGTCCCAGTTCTGAAGGGGAAGATTTAAGAAGCACTCATTAAATTTCTCTCCTTTCCTCCTCCTAACTTTTGATATTAACTTTTGATTTGTCTTGTGCTAATTTGAATTTCTTTGTCTCATTTTCTGACCTGCTTAATTATTTCACTTCTTAACACGGACAAATAAAATTAAGAAGTAAACAAACAGCTCTAATAATATGCTTCCTAATGTAAACTCTCTCTCTCTCTCTCTCTCTCTTTCTAAGTAAACAAAGCCACAAAACTTAAATATAACAAAGCAAATCAAGTTAAGCTTCCTATTGTTAACTCTCTCTCTCTCCGGTGTGGGCACGAGGCAAACAGAGCGGTAATCCATTGAAAGACGTGGTGTGTTTAACGTTTTTCATCGCTATAACAACCTTACAAGATAATGTTTACTAACGTTGCGGAGGAGGAGGAGGAGGAGGAGGAGGAAGTTGTTAAATGAGATTACTCGTGTCAAGGCTAAATTAAAAAAAGAAATAAAGAAAAGGAAAAATAATACGAGTGAAATAAAATAAGAAGGAAGAGAGAAAAAAAAGATAAAAAAGAAAGAAAGAAGAAAGGAAATATGGGAGGAAAAGTAAGAAGAGACAGAAATGAGAAAGAAAGAAGAAAATATCTGATAACGTGATTAAACTCGAATTAAATTAAATACTGATCTATTCCAATACCAAATTTAACCTTAAGGAAAACAACGAGGAGGAGGAGGAGGAGGAGGAGGAGGAGGAGGAGGAAGAGGAGGAGGAGGAGGAGGAGGAGGAGGAGGAAGAGGAAGAGGAAGAGGAAGAGGAAGAAGAAGAACAAGAACAAGAACAAGAAGAACAAGAACAAGAAAAAAGAAGAAGAACAAAAAGAGGACGAGGACAGGAGGAGGAGGAGGAGGAGGAGGAGGAGGAGGAGGAGGAGCTGCATCAGACATCATAAACAACATCAATCAATCAATCAATCTTACTGTTACCCATAAAAAACCGACCCAGCTCACAGAAAATGGGAATGATGATTTACGCAACAGAAAACGCGTCATAGAGGAGAAAAAAAATAAAAATAAATAAATAATAAATAAATAAGTGAATAAAACAAGGAATATATCAATATGAGAGAGAGAGAGAGAGAGAGAGAGAGAGAGAGAGAGAGAGAGAGAGAGAGAGAGAGAGAGAGAGAGTTGGGTAAGATGAGAATAGGGGAAGGAAGGAAAGGAAGAGGAGGAGGAGGAGGAGGAGGAGGAGGAGGAGGAGGAGGAGGAGGAGGAGGAGGAGGAAGTGGGCGAGTGAGTAACAATGGAAGGGAGGGAGATTGGGAAATACAGTAGTGAGTGTTTGTGACGAGGAGGAGGAGGAGGAGGAGGAGGAGGAGGAGGAAGATAATAATTGATTGATTATTTCCATCTACCCTTTTCTAATTCACTTTTAAAGGAAGAGGAAGAGGAAGAGGGAGGAATGAAAATAAACACACAAAGGAAGACAAAGAAGGAGGAAGATCAAACAACAGCAGAGGAGGAGGAGGAGGAGGAGGAGGAGGAGGAGGAGGAGGAGGAGGAGGAGGAGGAGGAGGAGGAGGAGGAGGAGGAGGAATACAAAGGAAGACAAACAGCAACAGACCCTTAGGTCCTTACTAGGCTGTTTGTGAAAACTATCTACTAACTACAAAGGAGGAGGAGGAGGAGGAGGAGGAGGAGGAGGAGGAAATAAGGTAGAAAGGGGAGAAAAGAGAGAAAAAGAGAAGGGAGGGAAAAGAAAGGATATAGAGGAGGAGGAGGAGGAGGAGGAGGTAATGTAACAATGCATGGCGGATGTCAGTAGGGATCCCTCAAGGTTGGAGACGAAGCACCTCCTCCTCCTCCTCCTCCTTCTCCTCCTGTCCTTCCTTCATTCCTTCACCTCCATCACCCTAAAAAAAAAAAAAAAAAAAAAATCACGGTGTCCCCCAACCACTACATGAATCACCTCTCTCTCTCTCTCTCTCTCTCTCTCTCTCTCTCTCTCTCTCTCTCTCTAACTTTCCCCTCCCGCTACGCTAATCACACAACTTTCCCACCGCGACAATAACATGACCTCTGAGACAGACACACACACACACACACACACACACACACACACACACACACACACACACACACACACACACAGACAGAATAGAAATCTTAGTTAAAAGTTGAAAAATTGTCACGTTTCTCTCTCTCTCTCTCTCTCTCTCTCTCTCTCTCTCTCTCTCTAAGAAATTAAAGGAATAATGCACGGTAATGATTCGTACAGTGTGTGTGTGTGTGTGTGTGTGTGTGTGTGTGTGTGTGTGTGTGTGTGTGTGTGTGTGTGTGCGTGTGCGTGCGCGCGTGGCTACAGGCTGGAATGGACGAGGTTGGCGGAATTGCAAAACTGTATAAAACATGAGGATGAGGAGGAGGAGGAGGAGGAGGAGGAGGAGGAGGAGGAGGAGGAGGAGGAGGAGGAGGAGGAGGAGGAGGAGGAGGAAGGAATGTGCAGCTCCCTTCCCCTCTCCTCCACAAGGCTGCTGTTACTGTTCCTCCTCCTCCTCCTCCTCCTCCTCCTCCTCCTCCTCCTCCTCCTCCTCCTGGAAATCGTATGTTCCGCACTGCTAGCCTCCGTAACGCACTTGATATCTGGGTTACGGTGTGTGTGTGTGTGTGTGTGTGTGTGTGTGTGTGTGTGTGTGTGTGTGTGTGTGTGTGTGTGTGTGTTTACGCGTGACACTTTTGCACGCTGTCACGAATTTGAACTGCTTCCCTCTTCGTGTGTGTGTGTGTGTGTGTGTGTGTGTGTGTGTGTGTGTGTGTGTGTGTGTGTGTGTGTGTGTGTGTGTGTGTGTGTGTGTGTGTGTGTGTGTGTGTACAACAAATTGAGGGGTAAGAGAGAGAGAAGGTGGGGGAAAGAGAGGAAAAGTGGAGAGGGGGAAGGTCGAGACGGGACGGAGAGGGGAAGAGAGAGGGAAGAAAAGAGGAAAGAACAGAGAGGGAAGAAAAGAGAGGAAGCAAGGGACGATGGAGAGAGAGAGAGAGAGAGAGAGAGAGAGAGAGAGAGAGAGAGAGAGAGAGAGAGAGAGAGGGGAAATGTGACGGGTGGCTGCAACAGGTAAGACTCTCGTGACGGGGATGTGACGGTGAATGGCAACAAGAAGACCAACGTTCTCTAAAAGCTTCCCAGGGGTGACGGCACAGCTCCCCCAGTTCCCCCCGGGTGCACATTCCCCCACAGTGACACCTCCTATTCCAGCGATGGGGGGGGGAGGTCTTTCAACTCGGGCGCCTTATGACCCTGATGTTGCGACGCCAAGAACTGGAGTATTTATTTGTGCTTGTTCTGAGTGTTTGTGTTTGTGATTGTGATTATTGGTGTTATAAATGAAGGAAGGAATGTGTTAATGAATTCAACCTAACCTTATTCAATACAGAAAATAAAGAAAATGGAATGACACATAGGTAAACAAGGTGAGTAAACAAGGCAATCAAAACACGGTGAGTAAACAAGGAGTAAACAAGGTGAGTAAACAAGGCAATTAAAACACGGTGAGTAAACAAGGCAATTAAAACACGGTGAGTAAACAAGGCAATCAAAACACGGTGAGTAAACAAGGTGAGTAAACAAGGCAATTAAAACAAGGAGAGTAAACAAGGCAATTAAAACAAGGTGAGTAAACAAGGCAATTAAAACAAGGAGAGTAAACAAGGCAATTAAAACAAGGTGAGTAAACAAGGTGAGTAAACAAGGCAATCAAAACAAGGAGAGTAAACAAGGCAATTAAAACAAGGAGAGTAAACAAGGCAATCAAAACAGGAGGAGGTAAACAAGGCAATTAAAACAAGGAGAGTAAACAAGGCAATCAAAACAAGGAGAGTAAACAAGGCAATCAAAACAAGGAGAGTAAACAAGGCAATTAAAACAAGGTGAGTAAATCAAAGCCAAACAAGGAAAATAAAACAAAAAGTAAACAAGGAAATGAAAAAAATAAAATAAACAAGGAAATCAAAACAAAAGGCAAACAAAACAAGGAAAGTAAATTCAAACAAGGAAATAAAAACAAAAAGTAAACAAGGAAATGAAAAAAAAAATAATAATAAAAAATAAACAACGAAATCAAAACAAGAAGTAAATTAAACAAGGAAACCAAAACAAAACAAGGAAATCAAACAAGGAAAACAAAACAAGTAAACAAGAAAATAAAAAAAAATCAAAGAAATCAAAACAAACGAAGCAAACTAAACAAGGAAACCGAAACAAAGAAAGTAAACAAGGAAATAAAAAAAAAAACAAGGAAATCAAACAAGGAAAACAAAACAAGAAAACAAAAGGAGACAAAAAATAAATACGAAAAAAAAACACGAAACAAAAAAAAAAAAAAAAAAAAACAAGAAAATAAAAAAAAAAAAAACGAAAAAAAAAACAGGAAATGAAAAAAAGTGAATAAAACAAATCAAAACAAAAACAAGAGGCAATAAAACAAAGTGATAAGGAAATAAGACAAAAACAAACAAAGGAAACAATTTAACCAAACAAAACCACAGCATATCCATGGCGGCAGTTTTCCTCTTGGCCTCCAGGTGTGTGATGAGGGGCGGCCTTGTGGTGAGCTGCTGTGTGTGTGTGTGTGTGTGTGTGTGTGTGTGTGTGTGTGTGTGTGTGTGTGGCTCCAACCTGTAATCCACCGCCCACGCCACGCCACTCCACACCACGCCACGCCACGCCAACAACACTCACCGCCTCAGGGCATCAGGTGAGCCACTACCACCACCACCACCACCACCACCACCACCAGTTTACCTAACCTAACCTAACAAAGTATATTGTCATCTTTATCTCATCTATCCTTGATCCATAACGTAACTTAATTCTTACCTAACCTAACCTAACTTAACCTAACATATTATAATTTTGTCTTATTTCAGCTTAACCTTACCTTACCTTACCTAACCTTACCTAATCTAACCTAACCTGATCTAATATAATGCTATTTTATCACAATGTCCTTCATTTTTACCTAACCTAACCTAACCTAACCAGCCAAGCCAACCTAACCTAACCTACCCAGCGAAGTCAACCTAACCTGACCTAACTGTGTATACTGTCGTCTTATCTATCCTTGGCGCATAACCTAACCCAATTTAACCTCACCTACCACAGCATAATCTCGCTTTATTCCAGCTGACCTTCACGTATAAGCAAACTTAATCTTACCTAACCAAACTCAGCCAAACTCAAGACTGTGGCCATTAATCTCCTCACCTCCACATGCTCTTCCTAATGTCAAATCACACCAAAAGTCATGATTAAAATGCGTTATCTCACCCTAGGCTTCCTTCTAACACACACACACACACACACACACACACACACACACACACACACACACACACACACACACCCATCGTATCTTCTGAGTCATATGGTTCCAAAAGCAGTCTTCTAATGCGCTGAGTCATACGCACGCGCACTCTCACACTCACACTCACACACACACACACACACACACGGATGGTCTCACGCGTGCTTTATTAGAACGAAGGTAGCGTAAAGGAATGTGAGAGAGAGAGAGAGAGAGAGAGAGAGAGAGAGAGAGAGAGAGAGAGAGAGAGAGAGAGAGAGAGAGAGAGAGAGAGAGAGAGAGAGAGTCATCGATATATAGACCTGACATTCCTCCTGAGTGCACACCTGTAATCAAATGACAAGTGTGAATAGACAGGTGGTACTATCTCTCTCTCTCTCTCTCTCTCTCTCTCATTATCTTTTCTCCCATTGGTTGCGTCATTTTTTCCCCCTCGTGAGTCAATCTTTCTTTGTTTTCCTTCCCAGTCCATTTTTTTCCCGCTTTCCCAATCCATCTATCAGAAATTCCTACATTATTTTTTTTTTTTTGTTCTTGTTCTTATTTTCTTTCCCTTTCACAATTCTGACACTTGGAATTGTTATTATTATTTTGTTCATTCTTTATTTCGTCTTCTTTCTCTTATGTTTCTTTCAATTCACTTTTTTTTTCTCCACTTTTTTTATTCCACTTAAAATTCTCAACATTCTTTCAAATTTTCTTGCGATTTTTCTTGTTTTTCTTCTTATTTTTAATTTTCTTCTTTTCATCAATGCAGATATTTAGAAATCCCAATATCTTAACACTTTCTTATATTTGCATAAAAACTTCTATTAACGCATTTCTTTTTCTCCTTTCCTCATTTTCTTTTTAATTTATATCCCTCATTTCCTCTTTCCATCAACCCAGACACTTAAAAACCTCAATATATTAACATTTTTCCTAATATTCTTCCTACTCCTCATAAATTCCTTTCCATTTACTTATATTTTTCTTTGCCAATCCTGCCCCTAAAAGTTCTCACAGTAATTCCATTCTTCTCACACTTACATCAGCAGTGGTCGTTCCCTGAGTACTGTATAACACTTTCTTGCCTCTCCTTTCTTGCACGTTCCCACAGTTATCAAATTAAAAGCTAATGTGATTTTAATTTGGCCCTACAATTGTGCAAACCTCTCTCTCTCTCTCTCTCTCTGGAAAGGTTCAAAATAATTACTGTGTTTTGAGTATTTTTTTTTCTTTCTCTCCTTTCTCTCCCTCCCTCTCTCTTTTTTTCAGGGGGGAGGGGGTTAAAGAGGGGGGCTAAGAAAAGATAATGCCACTTTTTTCGCAGTAACGGAAGGTAAAATACTGTCTCTCTCTCTCTCTCTCTCTTACTCCGGTGTAACGCACTGATACAGAGAGAGAGAGAGAGAGAGAGAGAGAGAGAGAGAGAGAGAGAGAGAGAGAGAGAGAGAGAGAGAGAGAGAGAGAGAGAGAGAGAGAGAGAGAGAGAGAGAGAGAGAGTCATCAATACGTTTTTGACATGTATGAAAAGTGAAATGCAGCTATAAAGGTTAAAGAGACTGACTGACTGTGACTACTACTACTACTACTACTACTACTACTACTACTACTACTACTACTACTACTACTACTACTACTACATCTGTAACTAATAACTACGGTAACATTTTTCCTTATTATAATTCAACTATTTAAGACTTTACACTGAGAGAGAGAGAGAGAGAGAGAGAGAGAGAGAGAGAGAGAGAGAGAGAGAGAGAGAGAGAGAGAGAGAGAGAGAGAGAGAGAGAGAGAGAATTAACCTGACCAATCGAAGAACAGGTCACACACACACACACACACTAGTCAAGACACGCAAATAACAAACTGGTATACCTAAATGTCACTCTTCACTTTACTTTCCATGGTAGAAGCTTTAAAAACAAGGTGGTGGTGGTGGTGGTGGTGGTGAAGCAAAGATCATGAGAAAGAAAGCGCATAGTGGTGGTGACTGTGTGTGTGTGTGTGTGTGTGTGTATTTGTCTGTCTGTCTGTGTGTGTGTATATGTCTGTCTGTCTGTGTATCTGTGTGTATGTTTGTCTGTCCATTTGTTTCTGAATAGTCAATAATATCTGTCTGTTTATCTGTTTATCTATCTACTTTTCATTTATCTATTCATTATTTTTACTAAGATCTGGTGATGATTGTAGAGCGAGTTATGCTAATATGTCCATCTGTCTGTCTGTCTGTCTGTCTGTCTCTTTTCTTTCTACATGATTGCAAAGCGAGTTATATACATGTCTGTCTATCTGTAAGTCCGTCTCTTTTCTCTCTACGGAGCCAATAAAACTGTCTCTGTTTATTCACCATTCTTTCCTATGTTGCAAATTACATCCCTGCCTGCCTGCCTGTCTGTCTCTCTGTCAATCAGTCTAACTTTCCTTTCCGACATCAAGCAACATGTATCTAGTCTATATATAACACAAAACACTCCATAAACTCCTAAAGAACTCACTATACATACACATTAACATATATAAACTTATCCAACACAAAACTAATGACAGAAACACGTCAAATGAGCCAGTACTTAATGAGACACACTCCCCATACAAGACGTGGCCAACTTTTTTCTTAAACTATTTGACCATGACACGATTCCATATTCATTCTGCTTACTATATGGTGATTCTATACAGCTTCCGATACTCATTAAGAAGGTTAAAATAGTGAAGACTCTCTATTAATCTTCTGACCTTCATAGACCCTTACTAATGTCAATAAAATCATGCAATCATACCCAAAACTCAAGATAAAAAATACATCCCAGTACAGTATCAATAACACACACTACTTACTTATGTGGGGGAATAAAATAGTAAAGACTGCCCATTAATCTTCTGACCTCCATAGACCCTTCCTAATGTCAACAAAACCGTCTAATCATACCCAAAACTCAAGATAAAAAAAATAAGTCCCATTACAGTATCAATAACACACACTACACACTTCCTAACATTACAACTACCCCCGTTCATCTCACCACAGCAATGACGTCACAAGTCACTAACAGCCCCGCAGCAGCCGTGACGTGATGGCTTACGTAAACTTGCAACTTGATATGGGACGGAATTCTGCACAAAGCTTGGTATCATTGTATCCTGTAGCTGCTGCAAGGCATTCCACGCTGAAGGGGACGAGAGACGAGAGACGAGAGAGAGAGAGAGAGAGAGAGAGAGAGAGAGAGAGAGAATGGTAGATTGAAAGAGTAAATGAATGCAAGAAAATACTGTGTGTGTGTGTGTGTGTGTGTGTGTGTGTGTGTGTGTGTGTGTGTGTGTGTGTGTGTGTGTGTGTGTGTTTATCGGTGTTTGAAGTGTATTGACTCATCTTTATCAATGGAATTTCTTTATCGGTTTCATTTTTTTTTTTTCATAACTCAGAGCATGTTTCAAATTTGCTTGTACTGTAAATTAACTCACGTCAAGATCTATTTTTCTATTCACATTTAACCCCTTCAGTACTGGGACACATTTTTACCTTAAGATTTGTGTAGAATTAGACCATTTTATTGACATTAGGAAGGGTCTATGGAGGTCAGAAGATTAATGGCCACAGACTTCACAATTTTAATCCCTTCAGTACTGAGACACATTTTTACCTTGAGATTTGTGTACGATTAGACCATTTTATAGACATTAGGAAAGGTTTTTAGAGGTCAGAAGATTAATGGCCACAGTCTTCACAATTTTAATCTCACCATTGAGTTTCTGAAGCTGTATAAAATCACCAAATAGTTACCGGAACGTATATGTAAATGCGTCATGGTACTGAAGGGGTTAAAATTCAGTTTGTATACTCAACTAAACTTAAAATTCACTCCAACTTCTTCTATTCACTTTTTACTACTACAACTAAGAAAAAAGTTTATATTTCCTATTTGTTCTAACACAAAAAACAAAAATACCAAAATAAATCAATAAATAAAAGGAAAAGAGCAAAAAGAGTAAAAAAGACGAAGAAATGCATGTGAATTTACAAAGCATTCCTGGATCACACAACGCAACACAACGAATGCAAGACCAGATAGCAGGCAAAGTATATAGCATTTGTGTAGTTTGTATTGCCCACTTGCACAGAAGGCTACCGGCATACGGGTCACTCCTCCTCCTCCTCCTCCTCCTCCTCCTCCTCCTCCTCCTCCTCCTCCTCCTCCTCCTCCTCTTCGCCAACTCATACAACTTTATTTCGTTTATTTTTATACCCCCTGCAGGCAACGCAACTTTACTCCTTATACTCTCTCTCTCTCTCTCTCTCTCTCTCTCTCTCAGACAGTTATATTAGCGGGAAACTTACGAATTCTCACGTAACTAGACTAATGATAATGGTGGTGCTTAGTTCAGCTTTCACGGTGGTGGTGGTGGTGGTGGTGGTAGTAGTAGTAGTAGTAGTAGTAGTAGTAGTAGTAGTAGTAGTAGTAGTAGTAGTAGTAGTAGTAGTAATTTAACCTTCGTTTACATAATTATTTTCTCACTTATTTGGATGTACTTTTTCATTAAATCTAACACACACACACACACACACACACACACACACACACACACACACACACACACACACACACACACAAACGAAACAAAATAAAGCATAACAAAACAGCAACACCACAACAACAAACAGAAAACAGAGAGTGCCAATTAGCAAATGGACACGAGAGAGAGAGAGAGAGAGAGAGAGAGAGAGAGAGAGAGAGAGAGAGAGAGAGAGAGAGAGAGAGAGAGAGAGAGAGAGAGAGAGAGAGAGAGAGAGAGAGAGAGTATATACGATTGCATGACGCTTTCTATGACTTGCCTCGTGTTTTTTGTCACTTTTTTCCCTCCCCAATAGCGTGACTCATATTTCACGAGACGAGACTGAAATGAACACCAACGGTTATGTGGTGTAATGTTACTTGTCTGTGTTTTAATGTTTCCGAGAGAGAGAGAGAGAGAGAGAGAGAGAGAGAGAGAGAGAGAGAGAGAGAGAGAGAGAGATATACCAAGATCTATCAACAGTTGACTTAAAATCCCCAGAATTGAAACACACCCATCCATCCACACACACACACACACACACACACACACACACACACACACCCTCTACACCCTAGTACACTTCCGCCTCCAGTCAAACATTCTGGCCACGCATCGCAGCCCTACACACACACACACACACACACACACACACACACACACACACACACACACACACACACAGTATTGAAAAGGTGATGCGATGTGCTAACAATTAAAGGTGTGTGTGTGTGTGTGTGTGTGTGTGTGTGTGTGTGTGTGTGTGTGTGTGTGTGTGTGTGTGTGTGTGTGTGTTCTTTCCTCTTACTTTCCTTCACTTCCGCCTTTGCTATTATTTTTTCTACTCTTTTTCTTCTTCTTTTCATTTCTTTTCGTTATTTTTTTTTTTTAGCTTCGTTTTGGTTTCTTCATTTTTGTCACCTCTTGTATCCATTTTCTCCTTATTCTCTTCCTTTTCTTTATTCCTTCATTCAATTCTCTTCTTTTCGCATTTCTTTATTTCATCATCTATTATTATTATTATTATTATCATCATCATCTTTCCATGTTTTTTTCCTCTTGTTTTCCTTTCCTCTTCATCACTTTTCCTCTATTCTCACTTTCCTTCCGTGTCTTTAATATTTCTTCGCTTTCCGTTTGCTTTATTCAACTTTCCCTCTCTCTTCCTTCCCTTTCCTGCATCATCACCATTATTACCTTCTTATGCTTCATCATTCCTTTTCTTCCTTCCTTCCTTCCTTGTCATTTTCTTCTATTATATATTTTAGCAACCTTCCTTTCTCCTCCTCCTCCTCCTCCTCCTCCTTTTCTTATTCTTTCCTTATCATAGTCTTTTACAAATACAGTGAGTGGAGAGAGAGAGAGAGAGAGAGAGAGAGAGAGAGAGAGAGAGAGAGAGAGAGAGAGAGAGAGAGAGAGAGAGAGAGAGAGAGAGAGAGAGAGAGAGAGAGAGAGAGAGAGAGAGAGAGAGAGAGAGAGAGAAGAGAGAAGAACAGGTGTGAGATGAAATTACAATAAAAAAAAGAGGAAGAAGAGACAACTGACGAGGAGGAGGAGGAGGAGGAGGAGGAGGAGGAGGAGGAGGAGGAGGAGGAGGAGGAGGAGGAGGAGGAGGATAAGGAGGACAAGGGCACACACACACACAACACACACACACACACACACACACACACACACACACACACACACACACACACACACACACACACACACAGCAGTCTGTTAATCACACAAGAGTCTTTTAACCTTCCTTGAGGCATCACATCTGTACCAGTGTATTGTTTTTGTTGGCTATGTTTGTGCTTTTTCCTTCTTTGTAACGGTGCTTCATTCAATCCTTCCTTCCACTCCACATGAGATTAATACCTTCAGTACTGGGACACATTTTTACCTTGAGATTTGTGTATGATTAGACCATTTTATTGACATTAGGAAGGGTCTGTGGAGGTCAGATGATTAATGGCTACAGTCTTCACTATTTTAACCCCTTCAGTACTGGGACACGTTTTTACCTTGAGATTTGTGTATGATTAGACCATTTTATTGACATTAGGAAGGGTCTGTGGAGGTCAGATGATCAATGGCCACAGTCTTCACTATTTCAATCCCCCACATGAGTTTCTGAAGCTGTATAAAGTCACCAAATAGTAAGCAGAGTGAATATAGGAATGTGTCATGGTACTGAAGAGGTTAAAAAAATAAATAAATAAAAAAATGAATACTAGATCAAAATTAAGAAAAAAACATTGTTCCCGTAAATTTGATCTTGTTTTTATGAGTTATATAATTTGGATGTTGAAAAATTAATGAAACAGGAACAACAACAACAACAACACCAATAATAACAAAAACAAGATAAAAAGAAAGAAATTACAAAGAATAAAAGGACGGAGAGAGAGAGAGAGAGAGAGAGAGAGAGAGAGAGAGAGAGAGAGAGAGAGAGAGAGAGAGAGAGAGAGAGAGAGAGAATAAAACAAAAGATAATCAGGAACTAAACACACACACACACACACACACACACACACACACACATGGAAGTACAGTAACAGCCAGCAACACACATGTCACGTTTTCTTTCTACATATCATTCCTCTCTCCACACCTGACGCGGTACATCACCATTTCATGACGGTACACAACACGCCTCTCCCTCTCTCTCTCTCTCTCTCTCTCTCTCTCTCTCTCTCTCTCTCTCTCTCTCTCGGTAAAAAGAAAAGAAAGAAAGAAGAAAAAGAGAAGGAAGACAAAGAAGACTAGTGAAGAAGAAGAAGAAGAAGAAGAAGAAGAAGAAGAAGAAGAAGAAGAAGAAGAAGAAGAAGAAGAAGAAGAAGAAGAAGAAGAAGAAGAAGAAGAAGAAGAAGAAGAAGAAGAAGAAGAAGAAGAAGAAGAAGAAGAAGAAGAAGAAGAAGAAGAAGAAGAAGAAGAAGAAGAAGAAGAAGAAGAAGAAGAAGAAGAAGAAGAAGAAGAAGAAGAAGAAGAAGAAGAAGAACAACAACAACAACAACAACAACAACAACAACAACAGGAGGAGGAGGAGAAAGAGGCCTCGGCATACACGTGGCTGTGGTTGTGGTAGTGGTGGTGGTGGTGGTGGTGGTGGTAATAGTAATGGTTATGGCGGTTAGGCAAAACAACTGACAAGACACACCGCAGCATTGAGAGAGAGAGAGAGAGAGAGAGAGAGAGAGAGAGAGAGAGAGAGAGAGAGAGAGAGAGAGAGAGAGAGAGAGAGAAACCACACCTGTCTTTCACTCATTAACACAACAGCAGACATAAAAAAAAAGGTTTGTTGG